>NW_004955410.1:15656790-15685548 GCF_000276665.1 Chinchilla lanigera
TATATATATATATTTTTCTTCACAAGAAAATAGCTCAGTGATGACAGCAAATCTCTGGTAAACAAATCATCATGTGCCAAGCAATGGAGACAAACACAAAGCGAATGCTAAGCCCTCAGCTTTAGCTGAACGTCACCTTGCGGAGTGGAGGAGACTCTGCCTCTGACCTCTCTCTAACCCTCGCTGCTCCCAGCCTCTTTCCTCGTCCTGTCCAAAATTATCTACAGCCTTCTCTTCCTGGTCTTCGGGAAACAAGAGGAACAGAGCTGAAGGGAGAGAAAGAAATAGCAGGTTCCACTTTGTAATGTCTTAAGTCTGCCTGGCTGTCAGATGACTTAGACACCGAACACAAACTGCTTAGGTCCATCCTTTAGCTATGCCCTTCAGATTGGGTCAGACGCCCTAGGTTCTGAGTGGGGGGCGGGGAGCAGGGCGAGCCAGTCCTCACGCTTGCTCCGGCTGCACCACTGAACTGCTCATGACCCTTCACTCATTCTGGCCTACACTGTCCTGTGACATTATTTTTCTCCCTTCTTTGCTGCTAACTTTAGCAGAGGTCCTCCTTTCTGTCTCCTCTCTGAGTTAGTTTCTAATCCAAACTCGACTGGGAGTATTTTCCAGCCCACTGGTTCCTCTGCATACCTCTTTGCTTTTTCCTTGGGAATTATGATGGTTAATTCAATGTGCCAACCTGAATCTGGGAGTGAATGGGAAGATGGGAGAATGGGACGAATGGCAGGGGTAAAGCAGAGTGCCCTCCTCGGTGTGGGTGGCTCTCATCCAATCTATGGAAGGTCGGAAGGGAACAAGAGGCTGAGGCGGGGGAGTTTAGTCTGTCGGTCTGTCTTCGAGATGCTGGTGTCCAGCCCACTGGCTTGGACTTGGGCTGGAATCTACAACACAGACTCTCCTGCTTCTCAGACTTCTCAGACTTTTGGTCTGATTATTATTACCTCCTACAGGTCTCCAGCGTACTGACTACAGACTTTGGGATTTCTCGGTTTCTTTAATCATGTGAGGCAACTCTTTACAATAAATCCCTCTATAACTGCACACATTCCATGAATTGTTTCTCTGGAAGACCAGGCCTACTACAGCATTCTAGAACTAAGTTAACTTTCAGAATTCCTTAGATCCTTGGGGGCTTCCACTTCTGAGGCCATTTGCTCCAAAATGTACTGAAATTTACTTTGTTAAAATGTGAGCCAACTGTATTCTTTACTCTTTTCTCCGGCTAATATGAACCTTCTGGAAAAAAGGCCACTTTCTCAGGTCCTTCTTTCTTCTGTATCATTAACAAGGCTTCTCTGCTGGTCAGGAAGAAGCTGAAAAGTGAATTAAGAATAGCAACTGCCTTCGCCATTCCCGGTCTGGAAAAATGCAACCGTCATTAAGGGAAGGTCAAGAATTAAGCAGAGTGGTGCCTCCGTTCACGAACTTCATTCTCTCCATGATTCTCATTGCAAACCGAGTCAAATTTCCCCAGAAGGACAACACTGAACCTAGCCACTGAATTTGGTTCGGTTCTCATCCAACTCAGTTTGCAAATAGCGTTGTGGAATCGGGTTTGTGAACTGAGGTACCACTGTACTTTCTCACTCTTTTCTGTTGGGACACTAGAGATTAGAGCCAACTGAGGACTGAGCTATGTTCCCATGCCATTAATTATTTTATTAACTTTTTAAAATTTTGAGGCAGGGTCTTGCTAAGTTGCTGAGGTTGGCCTCAAATGTGCAGTCCTCCCACCGCAGTCTTTTGAGGGGCTGGGATTACAGGCATGCACCACCGGGCTTGGCTCAGTGCTTTGTCTTTAGCTGACTATCTATATCCTGTGGCTACCTTAGTCTCCCTCATTCTTCCCTTCCCTTCCCTTCCCCCACTTCAGAGTTATCATTTTTAACAGGAGAGTATCCTGTGTCCTCTAGTGTACACGTACATAACTGGAGCACTTCTGTGTGTGTGCTTTTTAGTTTTACATATCTGAGTGATTTTCACCCTCTTATATGGTGCTAAACCATCATGCTGTTTTTGAATCTGTTTCTTCTCCTTGAGTGTGGTAGGCAAAATATTGGTCCTCTCACTAAGTCCACGTCCAACTTTTCCAGAACCCATGAATTATGTTATGGCAAAAAGAGACTTTGCATATGCGACTGAGTTAAGCATCTTAAGAGGGGCAGAACCAGAATTTGAAAACCACTACAAGGAATACCTTTTCTCTAGGGTCAGATTTTTTTTAAATAGGGAGAAATACGATGGTTGAGTGTTCTTTTACATTGATTGAAGCATTACTGACTTCAGCACAAAAGACACCAGAACATGCCAAAAGTCCATTGATAGGAGAAAAATTCACTTAACCATGAATGCATTAAGTTGAATATTATTCAAGAATAAAAAAGAAGGAACTAGCGCTGTATCTAGAAGCATGTAAAAATATAAAAGTATAGCATTAATTACAAAAGTGATCCAAAGAATACAATACAAAGAAAAAAAGAAGACTTTGGAGAAATGAAAAATCATAAAATCCATTTTTTTACTTTTGTAATAAAAGCATAACATACAGAAACTGGAATCTCTGATATTGTGGAATTTTCCAAGAAGAAGGTGAGAGTATACGTGAATTTCTTAATAAAAGATCTAAAGCAATACCTGATAATGTTAAAATTTGTTAATGATTTATTCACACTCTATTTCTGTGTAGTTTAAAATGTTTTATGATACAATAATGTTTTAAAAGGTTAGTAGGTTTGAAATTCTACAAGAGTGAGCATAAAAATAAAAAAATTACATACATATTCATGTATATACATTCATATGGAAAAATAATCCTTAGCAGAATCTATTTAAAAAATGCTTTCATTTGGTGAGGCTGATGGAAACTCTTTAAACCAATGTTAACATGAGGTGGGTACTTTACTATTTTCTTCTGGATAAAACAGAAGACATCAAGAAGCACTGTGTTTAATAACAGATGTAACAAAACCAATTTAGTGATTAATTACTTGCTCTTGGGATAAAACAAAAAGTGACAGTACACAAAGCTTTTGTATACTTCCAGAACACAAGTCTATTAAAAACTGAAAAGTGAGACAAACAAGGATCCTATCAGGTATCTAAAAATCTCTGAAGGAAAATGCTAATTTTTTATCGAATATTAAAAACAAGAAATCTAGATAAGAAAGAAAAGCATGCCCCACACTACTCCTCGCTATACGTAGAATACGTAATGTAATCATCAGCTTTCACCCCCTGCCTCCATTCTTTTTTGTGGTTGTTGTGCCAAGGTCCCGCTGTGTTCCCCATGCTAGTCTCGAACCTCTGCACTGCAACAGTCCTTCAGCTGCAACTTCTCAAGCAGCTGGGGCTATAGCTGTGCACCACCGTACCTGGCTCACTCTTTCTAGAAATTACATTTTAATAGCCACCCTTTTACCTCTGACTACTAAATATATTTGCCATCCAAACCACAAGCTCTTGAGATAGTACTTCCCAGTTTTTCGTTTTTAATCACACAGCTGAGCACTGCCTACACGAGGTAAGTAATGCCTTTCTGGAGACACCAATATTTTATCGAAGAGGCTTCCCATCCCACCTGGGTTGGTGTAGAGCTGGCTTTCCACAGTTTTGCCGATGCACTGCAGCTTAATGGCCTGCAGGGAATCGTCCACGTGCATGATGGTCGGCAGGCTGCCCAGAGTGTCCTGTACCAAGTTGGCCACTTCCCGGACATCAAAGAGCTTCAACAGTTCTGAGTACACGGCTGGGAAGGAGCTCAGAAACACAGCCTGAAAAAGGAGGAGAGGTTGAAATCAACACCCAGTTATGCCACGAGAAATAAGCTGTAAAATATCAGTGAGTTTAAGGATGGTGACAAGTGTTCTTTTTAAGAGAATAAAAAAAAAGAACAATAGCAAAATAACACCAACATAGACAAAAACAAAACAAAGGGAAAACAATAAAAATGACACAGGGTTTCAAAACAAACTGATAAGAATTAACAGGCTGTTACATTGCATACTGTTATCTTCAATGAAGTTGCTCAGATTACCAGATGTAAGAATGCAAGATTGATCAAACCATTAAAGAGAATAAAAAATAATTAAAAAAACATTAGAAACGGTACAGAGTTTCACTAGACAAGATGATAGGAATTCACCAATGGTTGTTATATTGCATATTGTTATCTTCAAATTAGTTCTTCAGAGTACCCAGATATAAGCATGTAAAATTGGCCAAAAAAAAAAAAAAATAAGCATTAACTGTTCCTTTCAACAAACCATTGGACATCAGTAGTATAGTTGTTTGAGCGATCCTTCTATATATACATATAACTTCCCTTCCTTCTTTCTTTCTTTTTCACCTTTCCCTCATCTTAGTCATTCCTTCCTTTGAGCAATTTCCATCCCTTTCAGAAGATCTATTGTATGTCTTGGCTTTTATTTACTCTTTCAGGTTCTCACACTAGGGAGACAATACGGTGTTTACACATGTGGGTCCAATTTATTTCACTTATGAGTATGGTCTCTAGTTGCATCCATTCATTTATAACAGCCCTGAGTTTATTTTTTTAACATTTTTTTTAGTTTATGTTTTTAATAGCTGAGTAATACTCCATTGTAGAAAAATACATCTTTTTTTATCCATTCCTCAGTTGATGGGCATTTGGATTGTTTCTAAGATTTAGGTATGTGTTTCTGCTACCTGAAGTTAAAAGGGGAAAAATTTTAAAACAAAAACTGTGTGGCAGAACAGGAAGGTTCTCAGAAATCTACAAAGGAGTAACATAATGATAACTGGAACTAATGGGAAAATCACTGACATTAGCAAAACAACTGGCAACTCCCCTGCCCCCCCCCCCCCCCGCCCCGAATCAGCTAAATGCAGCACGAATAAACAGAAAGAATATTCAACCAAGACCTGGACTGTGGTCACTTAGATTTCCTTCCTTCCTTTCTGAGTAATTTTTGTGAAGTGCTCACTTAAATCGCACTCATCTTTAAGAACCCTAACACATTACTTCCCTAAGCACTCAGTCAATGACTGAAGAGAAAATAGCACAGGGCAACAGAAGACCGAGGTTATATGCGGTGCTCGCTTTGCTTCCGATCAATGCTGCGGCTTTGGAAAGGCGTTTCAGGCTCCTGGGCTTTTGTCTCAGCCTTTGTAAAGTCAAAGTATGACTGATGCAACTCCTTACACTGCTTCAAGCCCTGCTGTAAACCAAGAAATGCATGGAAAGACTAAAAAAATGTTATATAAATAAATAAAGCACTGTTAATGTTTTCTTCTTTCTTTTATTTTTTGGGGGGTACAGGGCCTTTTGCACTGAGCTACACTCCCAGCCTATCATCACTTTTTTTTTTTATGGAAAATAAACAGATGTTTCATCAAATTCCCAGGGACACACTTTAAGAATCAGAGTAGGTCTATACATCAAAACAAGTCAGCCTTTAAAAAGTCCATGCAGGGAAGGGCAAAGGAAGGAGGCAGCACTGGCCTCACGTGTAGCCAGGGAGGGAAGGGCGTGCACGTTCCCAAGATGCTCAGGCTGCAGCGCCCGCCTCCTCACCAGTGTGACCTGACACCATCAGAAAGTAGGTCGAGCCTATAGGTGCTGATGAGGCCAACATGGAATCAAATGCAAATTCAAGGATTTTAGTATAACCTAGATGGGTGCAGCAAAAATAGCCAGAAGACCAAAGGTCTGTTCGTGATGTGACAGCTACAGAATGCTTAAGGTGCTTCTTGTCAACAGTTCTGCACTTTGACTCTCCCCAATTACAGATTCACTTGAATACACTTAAAATTAATAACTTGGTATTCCATTAGAGACTACATTTATGTAACCTTCATCGTACTCTGCAAAGAACTGAGTCACAGAAATAAAGTAAAATAAAATAAATAAAACAAAATGTAGTTTTCTTACTGTGAAGTCAAGTATGTTGATTTCCCTTAGGCATCCCTTAATTTATTCCTTAGTTTTTATTTATATCTCTTTACTTCAAAAAAAGTGTCTGAATGTGCTTCCAGTATAAGACACATATATAATGAGACTATTTAAAAGGATAAAGAAACAGACATTTATGACAAGGACAGAAAAGTATTTGTAACTAGGGCAAGGTAAGAGTCTTTATTGCAAATAAAAATAAATATGCAATTTAGTTTTGACCTTCCTGGTAACCAAGATAAACAGGGAAAAATAATTATTAGGAACTTATAGCAAGGTCTTGAGCCTTTATTCCTCTGTCATTAGTTTTATTTTCTAGGGACCCTGGCACAATGACCTGGCCATGGCCTGGACACTAAAAGCCACTGCCGTACCAGTTGAGTCTGTCTCCCGGCCTGTCCAGGACAGGACTGTCCAGTACAGTGTCACTGCCAAGTTGAGTTGAGGCAGGAGGACTAAATAAATGCCCCTATGGGGACCAGTACGAACAGAGCTACAGGGTAGCCATCCATACAGCCAATCGGACGGATTGCTGCAATGGTTCCTCTGCCTCTGAGAAGCAGGATTTTCCCTGAGCTGTAGCCCATATTGGAGGAGGCAAACACAGCAAATAAACTGGGTTTTTGCCTATAATGCAGCCTCACAAGAAAACTTGGGCTAGTGGATATCTTTGGCTCTGGACGTGGTAGGCACAATTCTAAGATGATCCCATGACTTTGTCTCTGGTATTCATGTGATTACATTATGTTATATAGGAAAAGGGATTACACAGATGCAGTAAAGGTTACTAATCAGCTGACTTTAAAATATGGAGATTATACAGGTAGGTCTAAAATAGAGTTTTAAAGACTGACTGGTAGCAGAAGTAGTTGGAGAGATTCAAAGCCTAAGAAGGACTCGACACACTGTTGCTGGCTTTGAAGATGGAGGGGCCACAGGCCAAGGAATGCAGGTGGCTTCAAGAAGCCAACAGCATCTCCCTTCAACCGAGCCCTAGCTGACAGTCATCAAGACAGTGGGGACCTTAGTCTTACTAGCAAACAGGTTTCTGACAATAGTTTGAAAAATCTTGAAAGCATATTCTCCAGAGCCTCTAGATGAGACATCAAAGCCAATACCCTGTTGTTAGTTTTGGGAAACCCTCAGCAACAAACTCAATGAAGCCTGTCTAGACTTCCAACCTTTAGAACTGTGATCGAACATATGAACACTATTCAAAGCCACTGATTTATGGCCATTTGTTATCAACAGTATAGAGCCCTAACATAGCAGATCAATCAGATTAGTTTCACCCTGATTTCTGAAGAGAGGTCTAAGGTCAAAAGGGAACCTGGTACTGGGATGCCTGACATGGCAACCCCCTTCCTCCCAAAACATAAAGGGGCTATGCCCTCACTGCTTAATTTAAAATAGAGTAGATAGAGTAAATAGCTACTCTTTCATTTTGTATGAACTTTCTTAGCAAACAAACTAAAAATAAAACTATCATATCAAAATTTATAAGTAAAGATTATTTCACAAAATAATGAGTTCAGTAGAATTTACAGAGGTATTCAGAAACCATATACGTTTTTAAATATATTATCTCACTTCAAAGCTAAGGGAAAAAATCAAATATAATTCTTTGAAGATGTTAAAGTTGTTCTTAAACTAGATGGCAGAACAGAACTTTTAGAACCAAAAGCATGAGAAATCAGTATGCTGGGAAACAAAAGCAGAACTGCTCTATTCTGCAGTACCGCAATGGCCCAAGTCATCTTACGGGGACTACTAGGATTCAGTGGAAATATAGGTAAGGTAGAAAAACATTTATTCCCTGTAACTTTGAAGGGGGAAAGGATCTTCTGAATACCTCCAAAGTGAGAAAATATTTTTTGGTACAAATTTGGTAAATTTTATCCCAGGAAGTAGTAAAAATTAAAAACAGAGATCTCAGGATGAAAACCCAAATTATGAATCAGTGTCATGGAAGCAGTAAACCTGTGAGAACTCTCAAGGAATGCATGGTTAGAATTCCAGGTTATTCTTCTCAAATATCAGCTGCCGCAAGTAGGGCTTGGCTAGTGGGCAACATGCTATCAAGGTCCCTGGCATACTCCTCAAATGCAGTGATTGTACGGATGACAAGGTCAAAAGCACATTTAAAAGAGCCTGGGTTGTACCCTTGTCCAGATGTAAAATGAGTCTACATCTGTAACGAAAAACGTGACAAAACTGGCCCCCTAATCAGCTGGAAACAGTACAGCACTGTTTTCAGGGGGCTGGTGCTTTACGTTTACACATTATTCATTCCACATTCCGCAGAGCACCAAATTCTATCAACAACACCAGTTGGCCTCATCTCCCATTCCGATGCCCTAGCTCTCAATGATTATAAGTCATAAGTATCCAGGGAATGGTGAGAGGCTGCTTCTCCATTTGCCAAGTTTTTAACCAAGTCACTAGAATTGAAAGTGTACAAGAAGAATGAAGAAATATAGGGAAAGATATTCCAAATTCTCTCTCAGAACACATCCAAGGCCATGCTATTTAGTGAGTGGACACCTGGTGATAGAACTTGGCAGTATCAGCTCAGCATTGGTCTTATAAGATCAGTCCCAGGATGATTACAGTCAAGTGAAATAAAATAAAACAGCATGCAGTTTGGTGGCGTCCAGCCTCATGATTCTCAGAGCTGATAGATTAAAATGCAGGGTGAAGCTCGGGGAAAGCAGTGCCGCAGACCGGCTCGGTGGAACTCATCCTCCCGGCTGACAGGGACGGTGTCGGGTCATCAGAATGCGTTCTGCTAACTGGACGCGAGGCGGCCGCGTGCTGGCAGCCTCTCCACTCTGCGAGGGGAGTCTGCCTAAAAGCAACCAACCCACTTCTGCTCAGAGCTGGGGGCTTTCAAAGAGTCTATCCTTAATGATGGGTAAGCTACAAATGTAAACTAGAGCTCTGAATTTCTGCTGGAGAAAGCATTTACTTCTGCTGTGCAAAAATAAGCTGAATTCTTAGCTTTCCTCTGCTCAGCAGAGGCGAGGAAACATTACCTGTGACTGAGATAACGCTCCAGACCCTTTGCTCTCTTGTGAAAGAAAGAAACGGACAGACATAAGGAGCTCCTGGATGCAGCAGCGAAATTCTTCTTCATTTTGCCCACCAGTGGCGAGAGAAAACAGCCTTCGGGATTGAACTATATATTTAAAAATGTATTCCTGGGCCTTAAGACAAAAAAATGAAAAAGTTAGCTTCAAAAGAGGCCAAGGGTATTTACGTAACAGTGACAGCACAAAAACCATGGTACAGTATTAGACTTTTAAATTATTGATTTAAACGCTACAGTCCTGTGAGATTTTTGAGTGGTATTTACTAGTAGGGAGGAGAGTCATTTTTCTCTGATGCCTCATGAAAAATGCATAAATATTTAAAAATTCTTTATGATTCTGAAGAGTCATAGCACTATTTTTGATCCTTAAGTAGCTTTTTCAATTTAGTTAACAGAGAACTGTTTTTCAGAAAGTGATCTGGCAGGTAGTCTTGACATAGCAGTTTACCTTCAAGTAGAGCAAATAATCTACATTATTTTTATTTACAGACACCACAGAGAATGGTACTCAGTGGGAATCAGAAGACTACCTGGGCTTGAATAGGATAATCCCTTGAAGAATTTATATTCTTCAACAAGCCTGTGAGTCAGGCATTACCATCTCCACGTACATCTCAGCAGAGGGGGCCCACAGACATGGGCAATGTCGAGTCATGAGGCCCAGAAAATCTCAGGTACCCTCTCTGGGATCCCTGCAAAGCTACCATGCTCTCTCTTAAAATTTAAGGTAAATGGTTCTCAAAGGTGGGTGGATAGAAGAGCTAGGAACTGCTAAGCATAATGCCCACCTGCTGCCTGCTCTCTTAGACTCCCCTTTCTTACCAATCCTGGGCATCCCTTCAAGTGTCCGGGTGCCCAGAGGAACAAAGATTCATTTCTGAGCAAGGTCTGACAGACAAAGCGGACGAAGTCCCTCTAAATTTTATCAGCTCCTGAGCAACCACAAACTAAGATCCCTGAAGTGGATGTGAGCAGTATATCATCACTAACTACTGTCTGTGCAGAAGAACCCAATTAGTTTAAAGCAGCACCGTGCAACAGCCTTGCTGGACGATGTTGTCTGTTTTTAGCAGCATGTTATTACCTTCAGCACCTCCTGGATGTGCTCCTGCCGCTCTGCTTCCGTGATCCTGTCCACATACCACTTGAGCACTTTGATGAGATCTCTAAAATACAGGGGAAAGGGGAAGAATAAAGAACTCGTCTTGTTCTCAATGAAATGCCAACAAATCCGATGCGTATATATCATGAAGAGGCTTCTTTCCCCATAAATTCTTGTATTTCCCTATTAATTTTTTACCTAATCATTTCACTAAACCTTCAGATCAACGATACCTTCTTTAAAGCTTAAAGAAACATCACTCGAGATTTCCCTCAATTTGGACATGCTTCATTGACCCTCCTGTTTCTCATAGCACCTCCAAATAAGCGCCCCCAACCACAAATACTAGAGACAAGGACTCTGCTGCAGCAAGTGCCTGGAAGGAGGACTGTCACGGCAAACCTTGGACAACTGCTCCTTGGAATTTCTTGCCCACTGACCATGTAAACAGCTGGATGAATTAGCTTTCAGCAGCAGACACAAGGCGGGTTAGGGTGGTGTGGGCAATACCTCCCCACCCTAGGTGACAACTCTACGAATTATTCTCTGACATGGCCATGAGACAAACAAGGTTTATGTCCAAAATATACCTTCGAAGGAGTCTTTCTACAAGAGTAAAGGTGTTTTCTTTTAAGAAACAAACATTTAAAAATAACCTATAACACTTCAGATAACATTCTTTCCCCTCTGAATTTTGATCAGGTCTTAGTTTCTAGGAAAAAATTTACATAATAAACTTTTTTCCTTTTTTTATGGTGAAAAACAAAACATCATTTAGAGTTAGTCAGGTAGAGAGAGGATCCCAACTTCGTGGCAACAACAAAAACACTATCAGCAGTCAGTCAAACGTGCCTTCTGTTCTCCATCAGGCCTGACTGGGTTACTGACCTTTACTACATCAGTGTCATCAAGCCACCACACAGCCTGTTTGATCTGGTGCTTGCTACCTTTGACCTCCACAATGATCACAAGTGTGTCATCTTCTGCCTTCCTCAAGGGCAGATTTAGTAGTCAAGAGGAAATCAACACCACAGTAACCAAGTGTGTTGCCCTGGGCTGCTCTTCAGGAAGTATGTGGGCTGCCTCTAGAGCCGCAGTGCTTTAGACTACTAGAAGGTGGGTGAGGTATACATCTTCTTTTTCCTGTGGCAGTGGACACTTTTCAGCACCGTCTTCACGGCCTGAAAAGCCTTCGTTTTGGCCTTGGTTTCTTCACTGCCAGCGCCATCTTGGTGAAAAGGTCACACACAGCAGTTTCTATCTCTTGACAACAAAGAATACCTGGATGTGACAGCAGGTAGGTGCTGCTGGGAAAGGCAATTTTAAGATAATATATCGCGTTTTTTTTTTTTTTTTTTTTGACCACTCACAGCCTGAGAAGATTTCACAGACCTTGTATTTGTCTTGTTAGGGTGGATTACCCTGCTTTCTTGGCCAACCCGAAACATGAAAAATTATACCCCTGCCGTCTAGTCTCCAGTGACAATTTCAGCTGGAAGCAGTGACATCCTCACACCAGGATCTAAATCATGAGATTGAGCAGGACAGCATTTCAAACTCTGCCTGCTGTGGCACTTCCCCTTCAGCAAAACCTCATGCTGATGGAGGGTCAAGTCTTACAAAAATACCTTCATTCATTTACATGCTGGAGACATAAATATTAACACGCCAGGGTCAGGAGTCTTTGAGTTGATCTAATGCTTGGTGACTACCATCCTTTATATGTCACACACACGGTAGGGGAAAAAGGGAGAAACCTGATTTCAAGCTCTTTGTCTCACCTCTGAGAACAGATGCCCATGCACGTATACCCACCTGGGTGCCGCTTGAGCCATAAGGTAGAAATGTGGGCAGAAAAGCAAGGACGGCATTGGAACGGGGAGACAGGACATTGGGTTCATGGCAGGACTGGATTTAAGCAGAGCAAAAGACTGGAAGGAGGTCATTCACAGGACTGAGAGAGAGAAGCCGCTGACTCTGGCGAACACCAACTAGGCTGCCTGGCTGCAGGCACTCGCTGAAGGGCCGCATTACTCGTTCACTCCCAGCCTCCTCTGCACAGTCTGTGCAGGAGGGAGGAGTGGTTAAAATGGCGGCTGCTATGGCAGGGGAGAGTCCTATGAAGGACTTGCGTGAGGCTGGGGATCAAGTCTTCACATCGGCAGCACCAAGGACAGCGCCTGGCACGCAGTCTGGCACTCAGCAACTATTAACAACTGAATGACGAAGGGCTTTGACTAAGTAGGAAGCAAAGGTTGTTTTCTGCTCATTTCCTTCTTCAAGTCATATGCGGTAATGAAGGAGTACACAGAGGAAACCGGGCCCCGACAGCAAAATAACTTGAGAACCAGACATTTCAGGCTGAAGAATACCAAGTGAAATACAGACAGAAAGAAAAAGCTTTTCTATTCTGGGTCTCTAGAACAAAACAGTTCTGCTTTTGATCAAAGTTGTAGTCATTGAACAAAGGAGTGTGGAGGGGAAGACACTGTCCCAAGGGACTTCCAGCTCCCGGGCTCTCTTCCTGCACTCCCTGTAACTGCTTTTGCTCAGAACAGCTCAGAAGATCGTACTGGAAGCCAACCACAAGCTAAAGGACCTTACCTGTACGCAAGTGCCCCAGCAAAATGACTCTCAATGTAAGTGTCCATTACAGGTTTAAAATGATGAAATTTGCTATCTTGCAGTAAATTTATTATGTGAACCTAAAAAGAAAACTGAGCTTTATAAAACCACATACAAACTGAGACTTTCTTTTAAAAATAAATTCTTATATTATCAAGTGCGTATCTCCAAACAGCTCCATGAACATCAGGATTGAGATAACATGGTTATCATTACGTGAATTTGAACTTACCAAAGAATCAAAAACTTTCGACCCATACTTTTGGGAATTTTCATCTAAAATTCCAAATAAAGTATCCAGTGTATCTTGTAGAAACTGTTAAATAAAGAAGCAGTAGGTGAATAAATATAATATTATTTGTCCTTCCCTCCCAAGTGTTCCTTATTCTGAGTTTCCAAGAAGGATAGTGAAGTAGTACATATACCTTTACTATCTCTGAGCCATCGATTTCTTTTAATTTAGAAAGACAGCCTGTGATCTTGTCTGGGTGGGTTCTCCATTTCAAAAGATCAAGCATATCACCTTTTTCAAATAGAAAAGGAAGATTAGTTGCTGTTATAGACAATCGTTCCTGGTGTGTGAGTGTTCTACTGGTGAAAGCTGAAGTCTTCAACACACTGTTCCCCTCTCCTGGTCATTCATTGTGCAAAAGGCAGGATAGCTATTTAGCTTCTAAGCAGCAGTCAGCAAGGGACAGGTCCTATGATTAGTCTGCTGGTTACAAAGCAAATAGCACATACACCAAGTTAAGAGCTAATTCAAACTACACAGCTACTTAAGCTTAGAAATGTAAAAGCAAACACAAGAAAAAGGATGAAGAGTTAAGATTAGAACCCCTAATTCTCAGCAAAGAAACTCCTCAGGTATAATATCTTAGTTAACTCCCCCTACCTCCAGGCTTTCAGGAATTTAGGAATGCAGAATAACTGATTTTCTTTAAACTAGGTCTCCTCTGAAGTCTGCCAGCTGAGTAACTGATTTTCTTTAAACACCACATTACCAAGCCTAAACCCCAATCGGTTATTCTGAACCCACAGAGCCACCTATGATAGGTGATCCCTGGACAGCTTAACAAGTGCTTTGGCAGATCATCTAGAGAGGCCTTGGGCCTGAGAATGCTAGTTCTAGACTTTATAATCCAGCTTCCTTCCCAGGGTTCAGAGAGGAAAGTACCCAGCTCTTTAACTTCCTCTTTCAAACTTGCCATTGGGGCCCCAGGTCCAGCAGGTCCTCTAGGTACTTCTTCACCTGGGGGGAAAGATGAGCTCTTCCTTTATCTTTCTAGCGTAGATTTAGAAAGCCTTGGGGAGATGGTGTTTCAACTTCATTACTCTCCATAGGATGCTGGGTGATGCTGGCTGGTGACCATGGAAGCCACTGAAGGCAGGACAAGCTAAGGGGTGCCCTGAAGATACCCAGAAAACTGGCAGGGCTGGTCTAGGCTCAGAGGTCTGGAGGGATTTTCCAGACTGAATTGTGAGGCATTCACTTCAAAGATCTTGTCTCAGAGGAAACCCAAGTGAGTCCTGCTGAGAGACAGAGAGATCAACAAAGAAATTTTTAAAAAAACTCGAAACTCTACAACATCAAGGAAATAGTTCCAAGATGAGGAGGAAAAGATGGAGTGAACAGAAATGGAAAAAGTGTTAAGACTCTGAAGAGGAAAGAGAAGAAATCTGCATGAAAGCCTGAGTCAAGAGAAAAACTTCATGAAGGTCTTAATAGTAAGAAATTTGCCTTATATACAGAGAAAGCATACAATGAAACGTAAATGGATTTTGTTTTAAACCTGGGCCCCATCCACAAAGTATCTTATGTAACATGTAAATGTTCCAAAATCCTAAAAACCTCAACATCTGAAACACTTCTGGTTCCAAGCATTTCACATAAGAGATACTCAGCTTGTACTAAATAAGAATGTTTATCTACAACAGAGATAAAAGGAGAAGGAAGATTTAGAACAGGAAGATGAAGAAAAATTTTAAAAACATTTTTAAATAGAGACATATTTTCATAACAAAAACCCCCACAAACAAAGCCCTGAGAATGCTTAATATTGACATCTAACTGAGATATTCTGGGGCTCTGGCTGAAACCTTGCTGAAACTGGCTGGTTACATCTGGAGTATCGGGTTTTTCCAGAGTGGGACCATGAGGACAGGGCGCCATCATTTTCCTAGTCAGCTTCCTCCTTTCTGTCCTCCTTCCTTCTTCCCACATCTAACCTCAGGATGCTCCCCTCCCGAGCAAGCTCTCTTTGAAATCCCCCAAGCACTTCTCCTCAACTTCCCTCCCACCCCATCCCTGCTTTCACTCCTATCCCTGGTGCTCTCTCCCCTCCCTTTAGAGGCAGGCAGCTGCAGGAACACCCCAGGTCCCGCCCAGTGGGAGGAGCCTGGGGGGTGGCTCTGCTGGCCAGGAAGCTGCGTCATCAGAGGCAACAGCAGGGAACCAGGAATAGGAACCTCATGAGCAGAGCTGAGAAATGGATATGGTGGTCCGGATGATCCCGTTAAGATGCACTGCTCATGTTTCCTACAGGAAGGCTAAAAAATCTCAGGACTGCCTGTAATGCGGCAAATGAAAGAGCAGGGAAGTTATGCCTGTCTGGATGTAGTTAATCATCTATGCAAAGTACTCAGCATTCAGGCAAAATTGTCACCTCTAAGTCTGATTTAGTCACCAAAGATATGTTAGCTGCAAATTTGGAGGTAAGACCTACCACTGAAAATATGAATCTTGTGAATTCTGCTCAAGAAGCATTTAAATATATAGTATGTCCCTGACACACTGAAAGCTAAGAAATACGTAGAAGGCATGGTACCGACTCTTGAGGATGTTAATCTCTCTAAGTGATCTAACAATCACAGATGTCCAATGAGTGCTCTACTCTGGACACACTATGGGTTAAAATGCCTGGTAATAGAGAGACCGCAGATGGACACACTTCAGGAGTCCTGAAACACAAATCTCTCTGGGAAACTGCTACTAGAGACCACAACACTTGGGAAATGTCCAATTGTAGTGGAAACTGGATTTGTGCGTTTTCCAATTCAAGTAAAATGAACACACACCAATTTAATTTTAATTTCAAACTTGGGGCTGGGGATTTAGCTCAGTGGCACAGTGCCTGCCTGGCAAGCACAAGGCCGTGAGTTCGATTCCTGGTACCGGGAAAAAAAAAACAACAAAAAACTGGATTATTTCTACACAGAGATGAGGGTCTAGTGTGGAAATTTCAGAAAACTCCACTGACTTCTTTCTCCTTTTTCATCTCTTGAAACAAATTCTTCATTTCCTGGCTCATGTTGAGCTGTCTTACATTGACAAGGTTAATCAAAATCAAAATGATAATGAAACATGTATCAGGCACCAAAAGTGAGCCTGGCATTGCATAGAATTCTGGCCCTGCTTTCCGTACAGTGAGATGTTTAACACAGTGACTTCATGAACAGTTTACTTTCCATTTTTACCTGGAAATATTCTCTGCTTTTATCAAGTATGAAGATTTAAGTTCAGGATTTGGATTTCTCTACCATATACACATAATTTTGTTTAATATCCTAACCCTAGAACTAGAAGAAATTTGGGGTACAGGGTCAAATACTATGATAGCAATGAAGAGATTGTTAGGTTTACCTGTGTGGTGGGCAGAGTAATGGCCCACAACATGTCCTCACCCTAATTCTTAGAAGCTGTGAATAGGAGTGTACTTTTCTTACATGACAAAAAAGATTTCACCGATGTGATTAAAGATCTTTTAGGAAGGAAATTCCACTAGATTTTTTGGGCCAAATATCATCATCTTACTCCTTAAAACATAAAACAGAATCATAGTTAGAGAGATCTGAAGTCACCGGGCTTTTAAAAATGGAGGAAGGAGCCATGAGCCAAGACATGCAGGCAACCCTCAGAAGCTCCACAAGATAAAGGGATCTCTCTCCCCTACAGCCTCCAGCAGGAATGCGGCCCTACTGACACCTTGATTTTAGCCTGGTGAAACTCATTTTAGACCTTTAGCTTCCAGAGGTATAGGGTAACACACTTGTGTTCTTTAAAGCCAGTATCTGTGTTAATTGCTATAGCAGCAATAGCTAACTAATACAATCCTGGACTATTTTACTGGGGGCATTCAGTTAAATGTGATAAGCTCTACAACAGGCACATAACTAATCCACATAATTCTATCTATGGTGATTTTATTCTTTTCATAACTGCTACAGGGATAGACTGATCCTGTAACAAAAACCTGAGGTTTGGTAAATAACTTACAATCACGATGTCAATGGAAGTTTTATTTAAATAAAATAACCACTGGATACTGATGAAGGCTGGGCTAAATTAATATAACTTGGTGTCCTATGTAAACATATTAGTATTGCATGCTTCAATTAAAAGGAATTTTAAAAATGGTCAGTATTCTAATGCTATATATATTGCTTCTTTTTTGATACTATGTTCTAAGAGAAGATACATGTTTCTTTCTACCAATGCTATTTAATGACACAAAAGAAAGAATTAATAACACATATATACATTTAGGCACAAGAGTTTCCTATGATGCACAATACTTTGTTATGCAATGATCCTCAACATAATGGATCTGACTTATTAACATAACATTCCAGATGCTTGCCAAAAGCCTTATATGGCAACTATGAAAAAACTCAAAATTGTTTAATTTACTACTTTCATTACAGGCGGTGTTTTTAATAACAATTTGCCAAGGAGGAGAACTTGCTTTATTAATCATAACTTGCTAAACAATCACTGACATAAAAAGTAATGCTAGAGCACAAAAGCAATATCCACCTAATTAAACAAAAAACAGGCTTTACTCTAAAGCCTGCAATTAGCACTGTTTATGGAGCTATAAAACAAGAGATAAAAGTGGTGGTATTTTTTGTCTTTAAAAAAAAAAAGAAACGAAGCTAGGTTTTAATGGTTTATTTGAGGAGTAGTGTACTTGGTTTTCAATGATGAAAAATCTCAAAGTCCTTAAACTTCATTCATTCAGTGCAGTAGTAGGTCAACACTGTTTCCATTTTATTGAACCTCTTACACAGGAGGGTTAACAATCTCTCTAAGCAAAGTTCTTAAATATAAGTTTAGTTTTCACTGAGGTATGTCTACCAAAATTCACATGTGCCCTTAGGTGTAAAACCTTTCAAGGAAAACAGTATTGCATGTTACCGTTCTGTGTGAGTTTTGTGGAACACAGAAAAGACGTTATCCAGAAAGACTCCTTTGTGGTCTTCATGGCTTGATTATTATTCCCAAGGAAAATGCCCTTGGAGAAGGGAAGTTTGAGGTAGCGGGTAGTATCCTGAAGATTTGTGTTTTCTTCACACTGTTCAAAAATATTCAAAAAACAAAAGAGAAGGAAAAGAGAACTTATAAGAATTAGTCAGCATAACTTCCATTTCTAGTGTTTATGAAGTGGGAGACATTCTAAAAAGCATTATAAATGGAATTTGGGTTTTAAGTAAAATGCAACAAAAACGTATACAAAGAATTAAGCTTGGATTTGGGACTTAGATTGATGTGAATTTAAATCTTAGCTCTGTCACTGACAATATGTGTGACCAACAGGTATCAAGTAATTTAATCACCCAGGGCTCTGGCTGTCCATCTCTAACATTCATTGTCTTGTCAGAAGAACTAGATTACACAAAGTCTTTAACATAGTCCTTGACACTGGAAATGCTGAAGAAATCACATTTGTAATGACCACAGGATTTTTTTAAATGCTTAGATATTTTCTAATAGCTCCTCTAATGCAGCTGTTAAACTTTTCTCACTTTGAAAACTGGCAATTAAAGAAACAGTATTTCAGGTAATCTAACACACTCACTGCGTGAGGGAAATCACTAATTCACAGAAAATGTTAGCTAATAAATGTAACAGGAAATATAGGTTAGAAAACAAAATGTCTAATCCCTACTATAATTATTTCTTTAGTCAAGTATTATCCTTTACTGCTCAAATCAGTGGGAGAATTGCTGATAAGAAGCTGTATGTTCATAGCATGCCAATGTGTCAATGCACAGATAACTTCCTACTGTCAAGAGGACAATGTAACTGCATCTGGGGAATCAGATTGTCATCACACCAATGCAAGCAAGGCAAAGACACACATCTGCATCTCAGGAAGCACAGGGATAGAAACACGCCATCCTATAGGAAAGTAATGAGACAAATCGGAACATGGCACATTCTACAGGATTAGTGGTCTCGTCCATTCAAGTCAGAGTTGTCAAAAAAGGGATTGTTCTTGACTAATCAACACTTAAGAGGCAGACAGCTTGATATAACACATAGTTTTGGCTTTGGACAAACCTGATGATCTGTCCAAATTTCTGTTTTTAATCTGTAAACTGACTCCGCTCTCGGTAAGAAGTTAGTAAACCTCAACCACTGTTAATTTCCTACAACTTTGTCTGTAACTCTGTTTTGTTTATATGGTTGTTATGCTATTTTGTAAATGAATGTCTGTGTGCTAATATGTTTTCTTTTATTTCTTAAAAGAAAAAAAAAAAGAAAAAAAAAGAAGTCAGTAAACTGGATAGTAGTGGAAACATTAGTTAAAGCCATCAGGCAAGAGAAAAAAATAAAAGAGGAATATAAAGAAAAGGAAGAAGTCAAATTACATTTTGTGTAGATGACATGATCCTCTGTATAGAAGATCCAGAAAATTCTTCCAAAGACTTATAGAATGAGTAACCAAATTAAGTGTGGCAGCAGACAGAAAACCAACATACAAAAGTCAACAGCCTTTCTCTACACCAATAATGAACTCATTGAGAAAGAAGTTAGGAAAACAATACTATTCAAAACAGCATCCAGAAAAATTAAGTAATTAAGAACTAACCTGACTAAGCAAGTGAAAGATCTACAATGAAACTCTGAAAGGAGATCAAAGAGGACATCAGAAAATGGAAAGATATCCCCTGTTCTTGGTTTGGCAAAATGAATAGTTTCCAAAACTGATGTACAGAGTTAATTGGCCATATTTCCGATAACTGATGTCTGTGAGGAACAAACTACCAATAGTGTTCCTCACAGAATTAGAAAAAACAGTTCTAAAATTCATGTGGAACCAGAAGAGACTTAGAATAGCAAAAGCAATCCTGGGTAATAAGAACAAAGCAGGAGGCATCTCAATCCCAGATTTGAAGTTATACTACAAAGCTACAGTGACAAAAACAGCATGATAGTCACATAAAACTAGATATATGTTGATCAGTGGAACACAACAGAGTCTGCAGAAACAACCCCAGGAACATACAGCTATTTGATCTTTGACAAATGGGTATAAAACATACACTGGAGGAAAGACAGCCTCTTTAATAAATGGTGCAGGGAAAACTGGATATCCATATGCCTAAGTCTAGACCCATACATCTTACCAGATACTGAACTAAAATAAAAATGGACCAAAGATCTAAATGTCAATACAGAAACATTTAATCTGCTGGAAGATAAACTAGGCACAATCCTTTAAGACACAGGCATAGGGAAGGACTTTCTCAATAGAAGCCCAATGACACAATAAATAGTATCAAAAATGAACAAGTGGGAACATATCAAGTTAAAAAGCTTCTGTACAGCAAAGAAAACAACCAACAGAGTCAAAAGAAAAGCTACAAAACAGGGAAAAAAATTTGCCAGCTAGTCTTCAGAGGACTAATACCCAGATTTTATATATAAATATATAAATATATTTATATAGTTAGACCTCTCCCAAATAAAAGACCCAATGAAAAAATAGGCAACTGAAATGAAGAGACACTCCTCGGAAGATGTACAAACAGCCAATAAACACATGAAAAAGGTTCAGTATTGCTGCCTTCTAGAGAAAGGTAAATTAAAACAATACTGAGATTCCATCTTACTCCAGAAAGAATGGCTACTGTCAAAAAACCAAACAACAAATGCTGCCAAGGCTGAGGAGAAAAAGGAACCATCCTACATTGTGGGTGGGAATGTAAACTACTACAACCACCAGGAAATCAGTATGGATGGAGTTTCCTCAGGAAACAAACTAAAAATTCCATTTGACACAGCTCTTCCCCTTTTAGGTACCTTTCTAAAAGAGTTAAAGAGGTCATATTACAGTGACACATGCAGACCCATGTTTTTAGCAGCACAATTCATAATAGCTAAATCTTGGAGTGGGCTATATTTCCAGTAATAGATGACTAGATACAGAAAACATGGTATTTATACACAGTGCAATACTACACTACTATAAAGAAGGATCAACTTGAGATGTCTGTAGGGAAATGGATATACCGTGAGACCATAATGTTAAGTGAAATAAGTCAGACACACAAGCTTTAATAATGCACAGTTTCTCTTATAGGAGAATCTCTAAATATAAATACAGAGTAATACAAAAGATATGGGATAGGAAGTAGGGAGCAGACCTTTTTCAAACGGGAAGTGGAGCAGGGATGGAAGGCGGTTGTGGGGGAAGGGGAAGGGGATAAAAAATATAATTGAGGTGTGTTATATCCATGCACTGGTGCCCCACAAAGGATGCAAACACTGTGTAGTACAAATAGATCCCAATACAAAATAAAAGCTCAAAACAAATAAAACCAACATAACTCACACAGAAAGAATTTAGTAACTGGCAAAACCACTGACTGCAAAAACAGCAGAGTAAAAGTAAATACATGTTCTATTTTAAAAAGAAGAACATCTAGAAGGATATACACTCGGAGACTACCCGTTAACATCCTCTGGATACTAAGGGCAGTGTTTTTATTTTACTTTGGTTTATCTGTATGCTGGTTTTGTATGCACAACAGTGATCTTAACATTTTGAGAAAAACAATATAACAGATACAGAACTAGCATTACTTAGCTTATTAGGAGTAATTTTAAAACTCATATGAACTATATTTCTTCACTTTGTTAAAATATCTTCAATGCTAGTGACCTGGTAAAAAGAGTTTAATCATCAAATTCTTTGGTACTGAATACTATTTTGTATGATCCACAAGGGTTATTTTCATTTTGATTACGTCTCTAAGAAAGACCCCTCTTGTGATCAGAGAAACAGAATCAGAACATTACAAGATGTTCTAGCTAGCAGAGCTGCTCCACAGCAGGAATACCAAGAGAAACAAACAGCGGCCATCATTTTCTTCCAGTGGTAGAACTCTAAATGCTTTCTTTTATTACTTTGAGATTTCATACAGATAGAAGATGGCGTAAAATGTACATGTATGGTTTCACTACAAGGCAAACACTTGAAATGCTTTCTGTAGAAAATACGCTTAGGCAAAGTAATGTTCTAGAATCCCAGACCACTGTTCCCTCCCCTTGGTCATACCCCTGGTATCAAGTCCTAAGTCAGAGCAAGTCACAGCACCCTAAATTCATCCTGCCTCCTCACTGGCGCTGGTCTGTGGGGTGAGGAACAGGCTCTGGTCTCCCATCCACAGCCTCACGTATTCTCCATACATCTAACTACCACTTCCTATCGTGACTGAAGTCTCATGCCAAACCCAGCCCAAATACTCTGCCCAGCTATTTCCAGGCCTCCTTCCCACAAGCTAGAGCCTGCCCTAGTCTGGTATGCTCCATCTGTTCACAGAAATCCTGGTCCTATAGATATATCTCTTTTGCTCCCCCTTCTCTCAACTAATTGGCTCTTGGGTTTGTCTGCAAGACTCTTGGAATTCCTGCTTCATACACTCATCTAGCTCAATCGGTTGTCACGGCACTGACCACCTGTGACCACAAATGTGATAGCTGGTGTCATGTCCTTAGGGGGCGCTGTGAACAGTACACCCAGCTGCCTTCTCCCGGGCCAGCCATTGTGGTCAGTTCTGTTCCACCAACCCTGGTTCCTTTCACTTCTCCTCCATGCCAGGAAAGCTAAGAATCAGCATCTGAGGCTGGGACATGAAAAGTTGATAGGTTCTTGCAGTTCAACTCTATCACCACCACTTAAGTACAACACAATAATTAACATGAACAGCACTGCATAAAAAAGTTACTTCAACACTTCCCACCAAGAACTCTGGCGTGTGTGTGTGTGGGTATGTGCGTGGTAAGGGTAAGGAGAAAGAATTTCTGCAGATTAATTCAGTAAATACAAGCATGTAACAACTCCTCTTTGGGGAAATTTTAATCCATTTTTGAAATATTTAAGCAACTGCACAGAAATACATCATCTTTTACTGTTCTTTGAGGTTTGGGGCACATAAAATAAACACTGGAAATTTTAAAGCAATCCTGCCAGGTTCCATTCATGAGAGCACTTTGTATGATACTGCTTTGATAGGTCAGAATTTGTGCAAGGCGCTGGTGAACACTTCGAGCGTATTCTCTCTTCACAGCAAGCCTAGGAGGCAGGACACTGTACTGGAAGCACCTGTGTGATTTCCCCAATGTTATACTATTAGAATCAGTGCCAGGATTTGAACCAAAGTTTGTATTCACAGCCAGTGTGGAATAGAGCCTCTTCTCCACTGTTTTAACGGAGATTCTGAGTTCTGCTCTAATGAATTTAAAATTAACCAAGTCACAGATCAAATAGGGAATTCTAGGTAAGGCTAAGAAAGAACAAACAATGCTCACTTTCCCAAAAAGGGTGTATGTATGGGAGACACCCTGAAAGAGGGCTCCAGGTGGTATGTGGAATGGAAATAGTATCGAAAGAAACAGGGCTATATCTTGTACAGTGAAATGTAGTCTATGTTCTGAAAACACACAGGGAACAAGAGGCACCATATGACCCAGATGGATCATGTGCGTCCTGAGAAACATCTGTGCAACCACTGGCTGGGTTTTGGCAACGGGAAATTTTTTCTTCCATCAAGCCCAGAATGTGCACGGGCCAGGCAATATGCATGTGAGAATACAAAGACACCGTCCCTGTTTGAGAACTTGGGCTCTGTGGGAAACACGACATACAATGTGCTACCGGTGTGGTGGATGGGTGATGGTGGATGGGTAAGGGAAGAATTAACTGAGCTGTTCTTTTTCGGAGAAACAAGACCTTTTGAGGCTGCTACTAGTCTGGGGGCACAAACCTGTCCTGTCATAAAGGATAGTTCGCGTTTGCTTTGCTAGGTCAGAATTTGTGCAAGTCATCTTAAAACGAAATGGAGTTAATTTATTACAAATTTGACAGCAGGAGATGATAACCAACTATTTTACCATACTTGTGTTTTAAACTAGATCTGACCCTCCATGAAGGCTCCTTTACACTCTCATGAGAGTATTAAAATGTAGACTTTGTGGTAGCAGAGAAGTCTTCATCTATGAGATTATGTAGCTCATTCATAGTCTTTTTTTTCTTGGAACTAAAATCTATTGGTAGAGGCCAGGCATGGTTGTGTACACTTATAATTTCAGGACTCAGAAGGCTGAGGCAGGAGGACTGACATGAGTTTGAGGCCACCTTGGGTTACAGAGTGAGTTCAAAGCCAGTTTTGACTACATAGTGAGACCCTGTCTCAAAAAATAAACAAACACATAAAGGAACATCTGCTGGTGCAGCAACAACTGGTGCATTATGTAGCAGCCTACTGCTTGGCCACTATCTTAGATATGTGAAAGAGAACTAAAGTGGTCAGCCGTAAAGAGTAGTCCAGAAAAGTAATATCTATAATTATGCAAGATATGTAATTAAGAGCTCCACATCTATAATTTATTCCAAAAAAAAAAAAAACCAGCACAGAATTCATGGTATATTAATCAAATAAGGGGCCTGTAATTTGTGGGAAATAGAGAATTAAATTTTAAAAAAATACAGTATGCCAGAAAATCCAGTTGGAACTCTAAAATATCTGTTAATGAAAACCAGATTAGAAACAGTTTTTGGTGGCAAAATATCTTCCTTTGTAGACATTTCTGATAACACTAGTCATTCTAAATATTATTGTGTGTTTTGAATTCTTACTATTAGCTAGTCCTTCAATTCAGGATAAAAATGTGACAAGGAAATGACATGGTTGCTATCCCTGAGGGCATTCCGTGTCTGATCTGACCACCACACTCTTACACTGACACTAAAGACAAAACTGTGTAAAGACCATTGGAGAGGCAGGCACAGCGGCGCAGACTTGTAATCCCAGCACTCGGGAGACTGAGGCAGGAGTATCGCTGTGAGTTCAAGGCTAGCCCGAGCTACATAGTGAGTTCATGGTCAGCCTGGACTACAGAGTGAGACTGTGCCTCAAAAAAAGAAAAAAAGAAAGACCACTGGCTTCCAGCTCTGCTGGGAAGGAAGGCTTTTCGTGAAAAGGGCCTTTTTTTTTTTTTTGGTACCAGAAATCGAACTCAGGATTTTGGGCTTGCCAGGCAGGCGCTTGCACCACTAAGCTACATTCCCGGCCCCAGAAGGGCTTTTTGATCTTAATCACTGAGAATAAAGAAGTCACCAAGCAGACAAGGGAGGAAGAGTCGAGAAAGGGAAGGCACAATACATGGAACGGTACTGAGGGGACGAGTGTGTGCGTGAGATCACTGGCCCATGACAATTAAATCTAATGTGGGATCCCGGAACAGCATCAGTGGAAAACTTTGTGGAATCCAGACTAATTTTGTGCTAGCAGTATTTCACCAAGATTCATCTGGTTTTGAGAAATGTGCTATAGTTTTATGTAAGAGGTTAGCATAAGGAGACTTGGTTGAGGAGTACATAGAAAAACTTCACCTTGTCAATAAGTCTAAAATATCTTCAAATAACTTTTAAAATAAAAGTGCAGGCATAGTTGAACAGCTACACGGACTTTAGCAAGGTGGGGACATGAGATCTGCAACATAATAAGCCTTCCAACTACTCTAGGTTTCTCTGTTTTAACCTGTTAAGCAAGGAACCTCCAGGTGACTCTGACATTCAGCTCTGGGTTCACGTCTGGTGTCAGTTCTTTGGATTATCACATCAAGGAGGTGGCGGAGCAGTCTGTGGCAGCAGTGCATGGAGATGAGGTTAAAAGGCTCAGTCTTGGACCTGCTGAGTCTGAAGCGCTTCTGGGAGAACCAACTGAAGACGTTCAGTGGGCTGGCAAAAGTTTTACACTCAAAACACATATCTAGGGTTAGCAGTCCCGAGACGCGGCAAGTCCACCCACTGAAGTGAGGACAGCGTCTAGCGGGTAGGAGACACAAGTGGCGGCTGAGATTTAAATCCATGGAAACACCAAAACATAAAAGTGCACACAAAGACAGACAAGTCCTCAGCGAGGAGGAAAAGTGGAATTCAGGAGACAGTTGTTAGGAAGACGACAGAAGGCAGGGTTTTCATGAAGGGTGAGTAACAGCATCGTGTTACCTGGGTTTTGATGCAGACGGGCTGGCGTGATGGGAGGAGATGAGGGAGGATGGTGGCTATTTTAATAAAAATGTTTTTAAGAAAAATGCTGAAGCATGTTATAATCTTTGAGTGCATGGTGCCCCTGTAGAGGAAATAGCAATAGGTGCCAAAGAAAATGGTTCACTGCAGGTCTGGCGGGTGGGGTGCCGGGTGGGTGGAGGGCGGAGGAGCAGAGTCCCCACAGCCAGGCGGGAGGAAGGTCCTGGGCAGTGCAGCAGGCAGAAGAGTGAGCCTCAGGGAGAAGTCTTGACTTCACCCTGAGACAGGAAGCAGGAAGAAAGGGAAGGATGCAGATAAGCCTGCAGGTGACAGGGGAGAGAGCACAGGAAGCTAAGGAAGTTCCCGTCTGATGGCTTCCGTTTTCTCGGCTAAGGAGATGGGACGTGTGGGCTAAGGAGGTCATCAGATCTTTTCTCCTGCTCCTGTGGGGACTACAGAGGAGCTGCTTAGTCAGCACGCAGCGTGGGTGCTGCTGTTTCTATACCCGCTGGGCTGCTGCTAACCTACAACAACTCTAACTTCCTCTAGTGATGCCCAGCTGACGAGGGCGGGTACAGGACGGGGCGCATGGGAGGCAATGTCGACAGGTTGCTGCAGGACCTTTTTTTCAGTTCCCATGCAGGCACAGCAGAGCTAAGCATCAAGAGGTACCCTAAATGAGAAAGCGAAGAAATGAAGTCAGGAGGGGTCCACTGGAGGAGAGTAAGACTGAAAAATAGGTATAGTTAGAAAACTGGAAGGTTGAAAGACCAGTAAGGATATTGGGGGTTTAGGGATTTTGACCTGGAGCCTGCCCATCCACCTACCCAGGTAACCCATCCACCCATTCGTGTAACCACTCAGGGACCAGGTCTTTACTTGACATCCACGTCAGGTGGAGATGAAGCAAGCTCCAACAAGTAGCCTCAGGAAAGCAAAATGCAAGTGAAGGTGACTGGAATCAAAATGGCCAAGAAATGAGAGGGCAAGAAACAGGATGGGTCTACCAGAAGGGTGAGACATTGAGCCAGTGGCTGGGCTGACTGCAGAAGTGACCCGCCACCCGCTGTCTGCCACCCCGTCCCCATCTGTTCCTCACTGGCCCTGCGCACACAGGGTGTGAAGAGAGTAAGCAGGCCAGCAGAAAGCTGCAGGGCTGTATGGAACGAGCCCTGCGGAGGGTAGGCGCAGGCTTCCCACCAGGGTCGGGAACTGCTGGGCGCTGGGGCATCGGGAGACGGCTGGCCTCTGAACACTGGACCTGAGGCTTCAGAAGACAAGCACACTATACAGGAGGCCCTCTCGGCAGAGGGGAGCAGTTTTCACTTAAGGCAGGGCATTTGAGGAGGATGACACCGTGTGCACTAGCAGGTACGGAAGAGGATGTCAGGGTGTCACATAAACACAGCCCTAAGTCTTCGGATACTAAGGTATCTTGTCTCTTTTTTTTCTGGTTAGCTTCTGTGGTCATCTGGATATACTTTTATGCTAAACTTCCTGGGTTATTACTCTTTAAAAAAGTTTTGCAGGTGTTTTTCAGTTTCTCTCACAGTGTGTAATGAAGTAAGGGTTAAGTGAACAATTCTTCTACCCCCAATCCTGGGGTGAGGGGTATATTTCTGACTTGTCTAAAATTTACTGACCATGTTTACAGGGTAATCTCTCAGAGTTGCTGGAGCATCACGTACAGTAAGTGTTATGGCTGTGTCTAGATGTCCCCCGAAAGCCTCATGTGGTCACATGTGGAGCTTTTCACCAGTGGCTGGATACAGGGTGTGTAATGCTAGGATTAAGTGTGTGATGCTAGGATTAAGGGTGTGTAATTACTAAATTAGTCCACTTATTATTTGACATAGTTCTGGGTGCAGATAAGGGGAGGGCCCACCCTGGGTGTGAGTGTTACCTGCTTTAAGTGCAGAGAGCCTAGAGGGAATATAAAGAACAGAAAGAGGGCTGTAGTGGTTGCTTGCTCCTTCTTTGTTACTTTGTTGCTTTGCTGCCTTCTGCCTGCCATGAACTATTTTTCCTCTGTGGTGCCCCTCTGCCATGCCACTCTGCCTTGGAGCCAGCCAACTATGAACTGAAACCTTTAAACTGTGGGCTACAATAAACCTTTCCTCCTTAAACTTTGGGTGTTGGGTATTTTGTCTCAGTAAGGAGAAAGTAACCAAGGCAGTAAGCTTGACAGCGAATACATCAGTCTATTGACAGTTTCAGACTCCCACTGCCTTTCAGTTTTACCTATGAGTATAAACATACAGTAGGAAGAGGCTACTCTGAACTTCAGGGTAAGTGGACAGCAATAATTTCCAAGGAGCCTGAGAGGTCCACTGCACAGCCAGAATCCAGTGAAAAGTGGCAGTGCTGGACTACGATGGAGCAGCTGCAACAAGAAATGGCATAAGAAACTGAAAACCTGTAGGAACAAAACACATGGGCCACAAAGGTTTATGGACAAACTTTTAGGTAGCAAAGGTAACAAACTAACCTGCAACAGACTCGTGCAATCTAGGCCGTCACACTAAATTGACTCTGTCCACCTAGGAAACAGTATCATCCTCTATTGGGCTGACTTCTTACCTAGCCTATTTCCTGTCCAGATGATCTGGATTAAGAACCCAACAAACCCCTCAACTAAGCAAAACCCTAGCTTAGCTGAGTTGGGCCACGTTAGCCA
>NW_004955410.1:15685930-15778829 GCF_000276665.1 Chinchilla lanigera
TCATTGCCTCTGTTTCTTTCCTTAACTTATGTTCCAGTAGGTAGTTGAAGCGGGGAGGGTAGGCAAAAAGACCTCTATAAAGTTAAGGAAGACACAATCCTAACACAATGCGTGAGATAACAAAAGTTTCTTTGATTAAATGCTGTAATTAGCAACTCCAAAGGGAAGCTCTGGGCGTTCTTTAGTCATCTGGGGACATTTCCCATGCAGGCAGAGCTTCGAAAGGGGCTCCAGAGAGACAAAATCTGGGAAGAGGACTGATGAAGTGACAGTATGTCACTCACCCGCCTAGAGCTACAGCACTCAGAGTTTTGTAGAAGTCAAGAGTTTACTTCCACCAGCAACCACTCCACACATGTAATCGATGAAGCCGAGATGGAAAGGGGAAGGCTGCAACCCAATGCACCCTCACCCCATCAGTCATATCAGTACCACTAATTAAACGTGCTCAGGGCTGGGGATATAGCTCAGATACACAAGCACCTGCCTGGCAAGCACAAGGTCTTGAGTTCGATTCCCAGTACCAAAAAAAAAATGTGCTCAGGTTTAGCCAATGATTTGAAATCCACTTCTCTTCTGTTTCATTTTAACTAACAAATTTAAGACTACAATCATCAGCAGACTCTGTGCCTTCCTTAAGGATAGGAATTACGCTAGTAATCATAAACTGCAAGCATATGCATAATCATAAACTCCAAGCAGCCTTCAGATGAAAGTGAACTCGGCTTAGTGTTACAACAGAGAAAAACCACAGAGAATTATTTCAAAGAGATAGCAATAACTACTGAACCCTTGCAAGTTACTTTTTTTCAGAGTTTCTGACTAAAAAAATTTCTGCAACTTCTGGTTTGGCTCAGTCCACTTCTAGAAATAATAAAATTTAATGTTGCATTATTTAATGTCCAAGAGATATGAAGATACTCATATTCCAAGTCAGGCCCACGGAGAAAAATACATGAAATTTGATTTTTAAAGTATATGCATTGGCAGACTTGACAAAAGTTTTTAAATGATAATATGTAGTTTAAATTTTGAGAGGAGTTTTTCTACTCAGTTTAAATCTTTACTAGCATTATTTATTTGTATTTAGGGTTCTTCATTGACTTGAGAAAGCAACTATATAAACTGAACAAATTTTGGAAAACATATAAAAGTATAAAGAAAAATTCTACCCTGACATCATCACTTTAAATATCTTCAGATATATTTCTAAACTTTATAGTTAGATATATGATTGTGGAGCAAAATTAATATCATATTAACATGATTTTTAAAAACTTTACTTTTATCATTTAAAAGAATAATAGAAAATTACAAGATTGAACACCAAACCTGAAAAGATTGGTGGTAGTTAAATTTGTGGGCTCTTGCCCCCGAAGAAAATATATCTAACATGATTTTAATTTTTGAAAGTTTTCTCAATTCTTTGATGAAGTCTTTTATTTTAGGGGATTCAATTTTTTAATTCTTTATATATTCTAGATATTAATCCTCTGCCCAAAGAGTAGCTGGCAATAATCTTTTCCCATTCCATAGGTCTCATTATCTTGTTTCCTTTGCTGTTTTGTTGATGTCAGTGCAACTGGGGTCGTGTTCAGAAAATCCTTGCCTACGCCTATGTCTTCAAGAGCTGTGCCTATTTTATCTTCCAGTAGGTTCAGTTTTTCTGTTTTTATATATAGATCTTTGATCCATTTTGATTTTCATAACTCTTTAGGCAACACTACATAACCACATCTAAAAGAAAAACAGCTACTGGGGGTTTTGCTGTGGTGTCAGTGCTGCCTGATGGATTTCTGCAACGCAGACTGGGCACAAGTAGATGACCTATGACACCACCCTCAGCCCTACCTGTGTCTGAGGACGATCACAGGGAACACACACCCTTTAAACAGTTCCAACGCAAATGAACTTTCCTTCATGGATCAGAATCCTGAATACTCAGTGCAGGGGCTTAAGCTCCTTCAAAGCTCTGCTTCTGGGCCAGGGATATAGCTCAGCGGCACAGGGCCTGCCTGGCAAGTGCAAGATAGTGAGTTCAATTTCCGGTACAAAAAAAAACAAACAAACAACTGCTCTGCTTCTAAGGAAAGTTCTGCCCCTGATGACTGATGTTTGGTAAGGCAGTAGATGGGTCTCTGTCATGGAACTAATACCAGATGGACTAACTGCTCACAGGGAGAAGCGAACTCTGACACCGAAGCGCGTGGTCTCTCTAATCAGCTACTGACAATCTTGGTCTCATTCATAGTCATTGAGAGAAGTCACCCAGTGCTTGCCCTGAGAACAAGCATGCACCAAAGAAGCATATTCTAGCCCACAGTGACAGTGCCAATGTGTGACATGTGATAAAGGAATTATTCACTCTTCTATTAGCCCAGTTTTAATTATCTCAGCCTGACTCTTCTGAGTCATGACTTCATGTCAGGGCTTCTATACCACTTACATCTTCCAGAAAACAGTGGCTGAAGACACTGCTGCTGTATTACCTATCTGTTATAAAGAAACCTCAGACACAAAGGGGATAAACAGACCAACTAGGTGTCTGGTGCCACACCATTCTTCTGTCTGCCTTGCTGGTTACCTGCTGCACGATATTTGTTTTCTTTGCATTTTTAACATTGTTAGATCACTTTGTGGAAAACATGGACCGTAAGTGCCAAAAATGGAGGAATTCGGCTGTTTTGTTGGCCGTTATATTCCCAGGATCAAGAACAGTATCTGGCTATAATTTGTGTCAGATAAATGTGTTGAATAACTAACAAGAAAATGATTGGTTAGGGAGACACATACATATACATAAGAACAGAAGGGACTAGATGTACTGTTCATCACCACTTATTATTTATTAGCACTTATCTGAAACTAAAGAAGAATTTTATTTATAATCACATTATTCATTCAATAAATCTTTGCTGCACACCTACTGCATGGCAGAATCCATCTGACACAGCCGGTGGTCTGGAGTGGCTCAAAAGTCTACATGGATTAACTGGGCATTGTGCAGCATGAATGCAATCCCAGGGGGAAGGGAGGCTGACTCAGCAGTACTGCAAGTTTAAGCCTGCTGTAGTTTAGATCTACAACACTCGCCAAATGTCTATGGTTTCAGAGGTGATGCTTTGGGAAAGTGATTGAACCATGGAGGCACTATACTCACCAGTGGATTAATCCACTGCTGAGTTTATGGCTGGATGTGCTGTTAGCAAGTGGATTCCAGAACGGCTGGAGATCACTGGATGCGTGGCTTGGAAGGATTTTTCTCTGTCCCAGTCTCCACCCTTCTCTGCTTCCTGGCTCCCATGAGGTGCGCAGCTTTCTTTCTCCATGCTTTCTGCCATGATGTTATGTTCCTGCCTTGGAATCAGCTAACCATGGACTGAGTCCCCCACACCATAAGCTAAATTAAAACTCTTCTTTTTTAAATTGTGGGTTTCAGATACTGTGTCTCAGCATGGGGAAGCTGACTAATACAGAACCCAACCTGAGCAACTTTAGTGACTTAAAAAAAATTAGTGACTTAAAAAAAAATCTCAAACAAATTTTTTTTAAAAAATTTACTGAGCTATAGTGTTTAAGGCTCTGGGTTTAATTTCCAGCACCAGGATTTAGAAAAAGAACTCACTGGGCTAACCTGAGGGATCATCAGATGAATGTGGGGCAGTGTGCTGAGTACAATGGTAAGGAATACATGCAGAAGCTTAGGGAGATTAAGAGAGAACACTGCTGTGAATGTGGGGAGTACAAGTCCTAAAGGAGGCTGGGGTCAAGGTAAGGATCAGGGGAAGAGCAGGAAACAGTGAGCAGGAGCAGCACTGGAAGGCATCACCCTCCAGGAGTCCAAGGCCAGGGCAGAGCAGACAGAACCAGAAGAGAATGTGAGGAAGGCAGGCTGGATGTGTGCAGCAAACAGAGATAAAGAATGGCACAAGAAGCCTGGGATTGATTCTTGCACCAAAAAAGAGCCTCAGAAGAGCTCTTGAACTGTGAAGTGACCCGGCCAGACTGGTCACCTGATGTCTGGGCAGAACTTGGACCAGAGGGAGCTAAGACCCAGGTGAGCCCACCCCTGAGCACAGGTGAGAGCTCCTTAAAGCCTGGACTATCACAGGTCGAAGAAATGGAGAGATGCAAAGGAGAAATACTGCCTGTGTTTTAAAAATATATTTTTATTTTATCAGTTCTGATAAAATACCTTCATTATTGCCAGCATTCTCAGATGATTTCTACGAGGATCTCACTTTCTGAATTTTCTGGGTGATGCCTACAACAGCACACTTTGTTCCAAATATTTTTATGACAATTCTTGACTTAAAAGGAAAGCTGCAAGTTGTCATGACAAAGTGCATACCAAAAACAAACAAAAAAACGTAAGTATTGCCTATACTTATAGTGATTTATAAGGTTTATTTAATCCTATCACAGCAATGGAAGGACTTAAGATCAATACCCAGATTTACCCAAATACCCTGCCCAAACTTAAAATGAAAAACTCTGCTCATGGTGGCACACACCTGTAATCTGAGCACTCCAAGAGGATGAGGAAGGTGCCTTGCAAATTTGAGCTCAACCTGGGCAACTTGGCAACATAACATCCCTTTATCAAAAAAATTTAATAAAGGTGTGGGTGGGCTAGGGATACAGGTCACTGCAGAGGCTCTGGGATCATTCCCCAGAAACACACACACACACACACACACGCACACACGCACACACGCACGCACGCATGCACGCACCACAAAGAATCTTTAAAATATGTTTAGAATACAACAGAGTACATACATACAAACAATACCATCAAAAAGATATCCCTGCCTGCAGCCTTATGGAAGAGTATTCTTTTCAGACTTTTTGTTTCATTGCCCAAAGCGTCGGTGAACGTGTGAGTTGGTCATTGTGCCTGTTTCCCACAGCCCTGGACCGACGCGTGACTGAAGCTACCTTATGCACGATGAGCTCGTGAGTGCCGTCTGGAAGAGTCCGACCATCTTCCTGCATCAGGGGCACAAAAGAGAAACCGAACAACTTCTTCTCCCCTTTCTCCTTTGCTGTAAAGAAAGGAAGGGATAAAAGATCACTTGCTCACGTAAGCCCAAGCTTAGACATCTGAGGTAGAGAGGTGCAAACATCAAGAAATATCTTCCCCCGACTCCCGCTCCTTCGCACAATGTCCAGCACTGTCCTGATAGGACATCCACTTAGGTGGCTACCCTGGAACCCCCCAGTCCTGTCCGCCCCATCTCAAATTACATTCCTTGCCTGATTTTGTCTATGGCATTCATTAAGGCATTCATTACCTGCTGTTTTTAAAAAATTGTGGAGTACCTGTTTTTCTTCATATCTCACTCCCCATGTCACGGACTATTGATGGCAGGATTCTTACCCCCTTGATTTTCTCCAAGGGTGTGAGGAACACAGCAAGTTCTCAATAAATGTATGTTTAATAAAGAATGAATGAATGTGTGAATGTGAAGTATATATTTGCTTTGCTTATCAAGCACAGAAAGGGAATTTCTAAACTCTGCCTCTGTCCATGCCAGAACTTCTTTCCCTATATTCAGAAACGTAAAGTCAGGGGGCCACATCAAAGCTACTTGCTTGGAATAAGTCAGACCTGCTATAAGATAATTATGAATTGCCAGTGACAGATTAATGCAAGATTACTATAGCAGTACTCTCCAAGGTGGAAATGAGGCAATGAGGTTTTCAGACACCTAATTAAGAAGTACAATGGTTAGAAATATAGAGGCCCCTTAGCTATTGTTTGGACACAAGGAAATGGCGATTCCAGATGTAAGGTAACCTGCTCTAGAACTTCTGAGTACCACTGCAGTTCTTCCACCAAGCTTCTTTTCTCTAGAAATAGAGAAAGCATAACATCACCATGTTTGTTCAACTTGGCAGTCCTCTGGCACTTGGATGTGTTGGGAGGATCTCTCCAGGGCTGGACGGTTATGCTCTCCCACACAAGCGTGGCAGTGGAGCTGGCCTTGGGGTGCAGTGAGACCTGACTAGAGGAGTCAGATACGGTGATCCTGAAGATCAGACAACACAGTTGGCAACACGTCCTCCTGATGATTGCTTCTGGCATCTAACCAGGAAATGGAGCCTCATGCAGAGAATAGTGATTTGAGCTTGCCGGACTTGGTCCCTGAAGGACAGACCTGAAGGTGTGATGTCTTTTAAATGTGTCCTTTAAAAAAAAAAAAAAAAAAGGCTTTCTTCTAAAAGCACTAATTTCAACTCCAGAGAAAAACTGGGGGGAAAAAACTGATGTTTCTTAAAGGTAAGCAAAAATTATAGCGAAGACCTCTGGGAAGAAATTTCTACAGCAATAATAGTGCCAGAACATATGATTTAGAAGACTTATTTAGAAATAATTTCTGAATTTTATTTGACTCTTTCTGGTGTGGTTTGTGGCATTCAGTTTAGGGAAAAAAAATAAAGATTCTGTAACAAATAAAATTAGCAAAGATAGGATTCTTTTTTTGGAGGGGAAGCTTTTTTGAGACAGGGTTTTGCTATGTAGTTCAGGCTGGCCTTGAACTCACAACAATCCTCCTGCCTTAGCCTCTGGAGTGTTGGGATTACAGAGGTGCGCCACTAGGCCCAGCCTGTAAAGATAAGATTCTGCTATAAAATTATGGTTTTGATACATGTCTAGCATCTGCTTCGGTTAAGTTTTGCGAAGGATGTCAGGTCTGTGCCCACTTTCCTTTTTTGCATGTGCATGTCCAGTTGTCCAAGTGCCATTTACTGATAAAACTACCTTCCTCTATTAACCTGCCCTTGCTTCTGCATCAAAGATCACGGGACTACACTTACAGGGATGTATTTCTGAGCTCTCTTTTCTGTTGCACTGATCTATCTGTCTGTTCCTTCACAAAATCTTACTATCTGAATCACCTGCAGCTGTACTGTAAGTCTTGAACTCAGGTGTTATCATTCTTGCAACTTTGTTTTTCTTTCATATTGTATTTGCTATCTTAAGTCTTTTGCTTTTCATTGTAACCTTTAGGATTAGATTTTGACTGCAATCGCATCGAGTCTGTAGACTCAGAAGGAACTGACATCTTCACAATATTCTTTCTATCCGTGAACAAGACTTACGTAGTCTTCGTAGTAAAGATTTGTCTATATTCACTTTCTCCTTCCTTTCCTCCACCTCACTCCTAAGCTCACAAATTCATCAAAACTACTTATCAGGTTTAATGACTTCTATGATGTCAAATCAAATTATAGTTTCTCTGTCCTCATTTATTTATCACTGACACCCAACATATCTGATCAATTCTTTCTTGAAAAACTGCCTTCAGGTAGCCTCTTGGATTCTCTTCTTCCTTGATTGTCCTTCAACCTCCTGGCTAATGCTTCTTAATGTCACTTAATGCTTCTTCTCACTCTCCTCTAGATGTGGTGGGTGCTGCACAGAATCATCCTTGGACCTCGCTGTGCTATCTCAACTTACAATTTTAAAAAACATGAGAAGCAATGGCGTGCTATAGCTGGACCACAAAAGCTGTACTGGGTCACAAAAGCTGAGACTGTGGATCTTTCTCCAACTGCACATTCAGTGAAGTCATGGAAGTGCTTAAACTTGGTCATGATTGGAGCATATACACATTGGGAGTCAGCAATTGCTACAGACCAGAAGTAACCCTGCCCTTGCCCCTGAGGACAAGAGTCATTAGGTATTCATAGCAGACAAATGAGCTATATGTTCTCATTTACCAGTTTAGGTTTCCAACCTGGATCTCATTCAATTGCCCATCTAACAAACTGAAGGCCTAACAGACGTAACATGTCTAAAATACAATGTTTGATTTTTGTTCCCTAAACACATTCCTCCTGCTGCTGCACCACCACTTTACAACACACGAATACTTCATTCTCAGGCCAGTCTCCTGGGGTCATCCTCAACGCTTCTCCTTCTTTCACATCTAACCTGTCAATAATCTATAAAACACATTTAAACCATTTCCGTCTTAAGACAGCCCGCTTTCATCTCTCAGTGGAAGAACTACAAAAGCCTCTCACCTGGTCTTCTTATCCCAACCAGCCCATCTACAATCCATACAGCAGCCAGATGCTTCACCTCAGATCCCCTGGGCTCCCCTTGTTACTCCAAATAAAGCCCACAGGCCTCACCGTGACGCACATAACAGTGTGAGATCTGACTCCTCCGCTCCCTCTCTGTTCTCTTGCTGTTCCTTGAAAATGGCGGACATGTTTCAACCGCAAGCCTATAGTATTCACTGTTCTCTCTGCCTGGATTATTCTTTCCCAGATACTGCAGTGCTCAGGTCTTCACTGCTCTCACTTTGCTGCTGACACGCGTACTTCTCAGAGATGTCCTTTCCGCCTACCCCCTGTCAGACGGCAACATAAGAAGCACCATCACTTCCTAGCCTCTGAACTCAATTTAATCTCCACTGGACTCACCCTCCACCTTCCTGCTAGACAATAGTCCCCTACCCTGTCCATGGGGGATGTGTGTCCAGACCCCCAGCGAGTGTCTGCACCGCAGGTATGCAGCCTGTATATTTTATGGTGTTTGATATGTATGTACCAATGGTAAAGCTTAATTTGTGAATTCGGCAGAGGGAAAGATTAATAACAATAACATGCACATCTAGAGTCTCAGCTGATTTTTTTTCTGCAAGTCAAGAACTTGTACCTTTTCTCTTAAAAGAGGCAGTGTAAGTCTTCTTTTGGGGGTACCACTGCTCTCACATTTTGAGGCCATTAGTAAGTAAAATAAGTTACTTGAACACGAGTACTGTGACGTGACAACGGCTACCAAGCGATGGATGGGTGGGGACCCCAGGCGGCACGGGCATGCTGGACAAGTTCTGGCGGGACAGAGAGGGCTGGCGTGGGCCTCTTCTACTACCTGCAGTGGTGTGCAATTGAGAACTTCTGAACTGTTCCCTTCTAGAATTTCCCGGTTAGTATTTTGAATTGCGGTTGACTATTGCTAACTGAAGACACAGAAAGCAACACGATGGGCCGGGGGAGACGCAGACAAGGGGAATGACGTATTTACTGGCTCATTTTTCTGTCTTCCCTCCAGGAATGAAAGCTCTGGGAGAGATGCGACCTTGTGTTTGCGGATGCATCTCCAGCACCCAAGAAAGTGGCTGGCACACGGTGAGTAATCAGTAATAAATAAACTTCACGAATAAATAACATTTTTGAACAAATACATGTGCATACTGAAGTATTTGGAAGCCCATGTGATAAAATTATTTTGTTGGTATTTGGAGTTTGTGGGACTTATGGGGATTTTTTTCCTACTTTATGCTTTGCAATTTCTTTTGAATTTTAACAATGAACATTCAAAAGAAAGAAAGAAACTGAATGTGTGAACACTGTTTGAAGTAGCAGGACGAGAGAGCAGAGATTTAACCGAATTTCCTGAACACAGCCCTTGTTCTGCTTTCTAAGTATGAATAATAATAATCTTTGCCCACTGTTCTTTCTCCTTTTCCCTGCGGTTTCACCTTTACTTTCCTTTACCTTTGTCTTCCTTTAAATCTCAAAGTTCACATTAGGTCCAAATGAGAATTCATAGCAAAGACTGGTAGAAGGAACGGAACTGCACCAAAGTCCTTTATGCTTCCCCAGTTCAGCCTTTCCCATGCAATTCTGGGGGTCTGGATAAAAAGCAAGACCCTGCTGGCCATCCTCCTGCACCCTGAGACAGCCACGGAAGTATCATTTATGGAGTTCTGTGGGGCAGTTGTGAAGGACACCACAGTCCTGGCCGTGGCCAAAGTCCTCTGCCCGAAGCTTGGGGAACGGTATCACTCAGATGAAGTCACCATGGATCTGGCCGTGCCCCCGTGCCTTCCAAACTGGAGAGGAGCCTGCTGCTCGCAGTTATGTGATTTTCCTGTATTTTTGGCTTTATACACTGCTCCCAATCCAAGATTCACCAGAACCTTCTTTGGTCACAATAGACACTGTAGAGTCTAGGACACACCGTGGGGACAAAGGCGGTACCAGGAGATCTCAGACTGGGATGGGTGGGGCTTGACAGGGAAGGAAGGTGTTCAAGAGAATTAAAATAGTGGGGCATTGATAAATGACCACTTTATAAACAGTAACACAAACCGAACAAATCCCCTAAATTTTCTGTTTTGAGTGGTTTAAAGCTGTAAAGTCAGGTAATTACTTCATGTTATCTCTAAGGCCTTTTCCAGAGGATACTGTTTGACACTCATTTCAATATTATGTAAGATTGTACAGTGATGCAGATATATGCAAATCAGACATAAAACTTAGCCTACCCAAGGCTTTCCCAGTGACTTTGCTTGCCTGGGAAATTCTGAGTATGTTTCCTCACGCTGAGGGCTGGCTGGGCTCCGGGTGATACCAGACTTGTGGTCAAGCTGCCCAGCACCACCAGAATTGGTCCAGGTTTTTAGCTCTGTGCCTTATCTCTGTGTCTAGACTCTAAGTGATGGGCTGATTTTTCATGACAGCAATCAACTTAAGGAGCATCTGGCCCCTTCTTATAGAAGTCTTCCCCACCTTCTTTCTTGTTTCCAAAATGGTTTTAACTTTTAGAAAAGTGAACCCACTTCCTTCCTAGAATTCCCACTCACCGTCATCCTCCCTCCCAGTCTCTCATTTTCACCCTTTCTGCAGACTACCCCACATCCTCAGCACAGCTCAGCAAGCAGCTGCCCCACCCCAAAGCCACAGAGCCAATCCCCCAAACACTTACTGGAACAATGGCGAAATTCAAAGCGGATATGTGCGCCCCGGAACTTGTCCACGGGAATAGGAAGTTTCAGCAGTTCAGACCACCGGGGACTATTGTTGTGGTAAAGCACGAAGGAGTGGTACTCACTAGCTGGTGGCTCGCCAGAGCCAAAAGAGATGAAGTCCTAACACAGAAAACGCGTAGGTTAAAGACAACCCCATTCAAAACGCTGTTCTGAAAGTACAGAGTAACTATTGGTGTATCTGTCTGTGCCCCAAACAGCACCTCATGTGCCCTTTGTCACACCAGGTCCACACTTGCTCCTGCAGAGTGGGGCATTTTGGTTAATTCCAATGCTGGATTCCCAGGCCTTCTCTGCCAAGTGGGGGTGCGCAGTGGTGACCTGTGAGAGGTGGACGATCGTCTGCCCTACTGGGAGTTCAACTACGCAGCAAAGTCCCAACCTGCTGAAGCCAAAAGCCTGCTCTGAGCCTCAGTGAGTACCTCACTAAGCCCCGGGAAGACTCTGTGATACAGCAGGCTCATGTGTTCCTCCACCAAGAAAGAGTGCATGGAAAACACTTTTCCATAAGGATCCCTCTATCATCACCCCAACTGGGAAGCAGGACCCCAGGCTTCAAGCCCTATTGTGGTGAAAAATAATCCACTATGTACCCCAAGTTGGCCTTGAACTGCTGGCAATCCTCCTGTCTCAGCCTCCTGAGTACTGGAGTTATAGGCGTGCACCACCACACCCAGCTAAGATGATTCATAGATTTAAAATGACCTTCTTCTTTCTTAAAAACCAACTGCCAAAAAAGGTTCATTTGTAAAACTATGGTAGATGAAAGGAAAAAACTTAAATGACATAAAAATACTGCATTTAAGCAATAACTGTTCTCAGTAAATTGTTGACACAACTCAAGGAAATGTAAAAAGCATTTTTGCTTTGCTATTTTACTGTCTAAGAATCTTTGTAATGAATTTTTTTTTTTTTTAGAAAGAAAAACTACTTGGGAAAGAAGCAAATGTTGCAAAAAAGAAATTAATCGATCATATTAAAGATGAAGCCCCGCCATTACGTAGACTGATTTTACCCAAAAGGCCTCCATATTAACATACCTTCAAGGTCTGGCCACTGCTGTCGACAATGAACATGGTAACTTCCACATTCCGGGCCACGCTCTTCCCTCCTTTCTCAAATTCTCCCCTTTCTATGGTGATGTATAAGTCATTCCTCATTTCGCCTATTAGGAAAAGAAAATTGAAATGGGACATTATAAATAAGAAAATGTAATAAATCATCAAGAAAAACCCCGCTTATAAAGTACAAATACGTTTATAGTTCTACAAAAGGGTGACCATCCTCACTGCCAGTGTGCCCGAAGAATAAAGCCAGCTTCTGCTAGTCTGACTCTGAAACACTGCAAATGCGCATTTAGGAGGTGAACATGCGGGCCGAATAGAATGGTGGTGTTACGTCTCACCAGTTTTCAGTATTTCCCGCACTTCATTTATGAAGTGTGATTAAAAAATGACAGGCTCGCAGAGGTGGCAAACATAAACCAGTATTACTCCTTTATGGTCGTAGCACTTTAGAGCAGAAGAAATACCTAAATGGAATAAAATGATAGGACTGCAAAGAGTTCAACTGCAATTTAAATCTTTTCCAAAATTCACAGACAAAGTGATCTCACTGCTGGAGGAATCCAGATTAGTGCTTTATGAACACAGATGTAGAATAATTCAGCCATACAGACAAAGTCAACTTAATATTTCATACCATCAAACTATAAAACAAATGAGAAAGGCTCTATATTCACAGTGACATTTTCTAGGCACACATAAAGCATCTATATTTTTTCTGTTGGTGATTTATACAACTTGAATGGCTTTTAATCTTACCCCTCTTTAATACTGCCAAGGAGGGGGAAAAATTGGTGCCAACTGGCAGACTTGGGCTAACAGCATGCTTTTACCTCTCCTAAGAATTAAGTGGCAAATGGACAGAACAGAGAAAAATAAGCAAGCAGCTACTGTACCTGAAAGTTTCTGAAGGTAAATGTTGGTGAGATGGCCTGGCTGAGTTCACTTTGACTTAACATGGTTCTCAGACATTTAAAAAATCAGAAGTAACTATCTTTCTATTCTGATTTTATAAAACCTCCCATAAAGAAGCAAATCACCAGAACAAAAAGTGACCCTATATGTGTACCCACAAGTAAGAGATTTATAAATTTCCTGGTTAAAGTGTGCTCAAGAAAGGTCCCAGCTCTCCATTACTGAGGGGACATAGCAGGGTGCTTAACCCCCTTCTTTACAAAGCCAACTCTTTGCAATGGCATCCTCTCAAAATGATCCGGGCTGACTAGAAAATAGATGGACATAAAACATGAATTGAGTAAACTCTGAAAAGGATTAAATCTTAACCAACTTCATCCAGAGTGTATAAAACATGTATTAGTGGGAATAATTGAGACAGAAGTCTCTGGCTTAAGAATTTCAGTGTTTTCCTAAGTTCATAAAAATCAACTTAGAAAAGCAATGAACTTAGAAACCTAAGAGAAAGGCAACCTATTTAAACACATTTAAGGTTATATTTATGTGCCTTGAAAGTTTCTTGCCTTAATTCTTTATAAACTTTTAAAATTTTTAGTGATTAGCCCCAGAAATATTCTAAATTTTCTAGATTCTTTTAAATAAATAGCTCATTTCATTTTATTACTATATGGATGCCCCTCAGTCTCCATGGGAGGTTACTTCTAGGACTCCTTGTGGACACCAAAATCCATGGATACTTAAGTCCCTTATATAAAATGGCACAGCATTTCCACATAACCTACACACATCTTCCTATGTATTTTAAACAACCCCTGTATTACTTGAAATGTCTGATACAGTGCAAATGTTATGTAAACAGTTGTATTGTTTACTGAATAACAGCAAGAGTACATGTTCAAAGCAGGCATTATATAGATATCTATCTATATAAATACACCCAGAAACACACACTTAATTATCTAATTAAAAATGTCCATTTTATGGTGAACAGCAAAGTCATACATTTTGTCCTCTGCATTCAGCAACTTTGACAATCAGAAGTGCCTAGTCCACTAACAGTCTGCACACAGGCTAATCCAACTACAAATTTGGGAGGAGACCTGACAATGGTTTTCCTACAGGCAGACTTGACAGGTAAAAAATGATTCAAATCAAGGTACTTTACAGCAAAGACGTTAGCAAAGTTCTTTTGCTTCTTGGAGAAGGGGACACATCTTACAAATGGACTCTATACCGTACACTGATCAATGACAAGTTTAGCTATAGGAGTTTTTACCTTAGGAACTTCTCACAATGAGTCACCATATAGGGGTCAGCTATTGTGCAAGATGAGGTTGGAATGCTCCACGAATGGGAGGTTTGCAGCCTCACCCTCTGGAGGCCGCTGCCATTCTGACTTCAGCAAAGGCAAGGGGAATGAGGGAGGTTCGCAAGGTAACCCGCTTCCCCGTGTCCATAGCCCAGGCCCGAAGGAGGGAGAGTAGGGGCAAGGACTGCCAGTGTCACAACACTCTTTTCCATGTATTACTTAGCAACTATTCCTTGAGCACTTCCTCCTAAATATCACTCTAGTTTAGAAGATTTAGCTAATGAACAAAGTGAAAATTACTGATTCTTATAGAGGTAGGTCATTAATAAACAAAATATATAGCACAGTGAATGATGACTAATACTGTGGATAAAAGTAAGACAAAGAAGAGGGATAGGGAATAACTGAATGAGGAGAGAGGCATCATAATCTTTAGCCGGTACATGGGAGGAGCTTCATCATCAGGACCTGAGCAAGCTGCGGCGTGTTTTGACAAAGGAGTGAAGACACAGAGCACACTAGATTCTCAGCGCCATCCACAGTACCTATTTAGTGTATAACTTAGCTGCACTCTTCTCTCTCTTATGGAAGAGATTCTGCATTTAAATAGGGCTGAAAGCTGCACGGTCACAGAACAATTAGAAGAAAATGATCTAGTTTCCAATCTCTCTGCTACTGCTACTGCTACTGTGAGACTTTAGCTAGACAGGACAACAGAAACCTGTGGAACTCAAATTTTTTGTTATTAAAATGGAAAAGCGATAAAGATAGAAGACAGGAAAGGAGAGGTAGTGCAAAGGACAGAATGAGTTTGTCATGTTATGCCACTCCTAGATTCGCAGGTCTTCTGAAATAAAGCACATTCATACGTCTTATCTAGAAGCTTTAAGAGTCTCTTCCTCAAGCCTCACCATTCCTGTAGCCCTCTTTGTCTTTCACAAATGGATTAGACTAAAGCAAGGTTGCTTTGCATAGAGAACACATGACAAGAAGAACCTATCTCTGGATGACATTCTGCATATGCCTCTCCCCAGGAATACTCAGCTTGCTATGTTCCAATTCTGCAAGGTGCCACATTTTGCCAAAATATGCAGAAGGAGAGAGCTGAAACAAGTGCTAATTAAAATCAACACATTTGATGGGCTCTGGAAAAAACTAATAAGCCCAAATGGTATTAGGAAAGCATCTTGGGTAATTAAGAGAGAAGCCATAAAGTGAATATCAAATGGAGTCACAGCACCAGTGTGAAAAGCTATTTTCTTGGCAATGTTTATTAATACCTCACACCTCTCAAACTCACTACTCTGTGAGTCTGATGTGTCTGACACTCTTCTCTCTTTAGCAGGCTCACTGGCTAAGAAGGCTGTACACATGCGAAGGCTCCTCGAACTATTGTAGAAAACACAGAGTGAAGGTCATCTCCGTGAGAACAAAGTCAAAGGACTTTAGTGACTACAGTAAATGGGGCGATTAATGGTTTGACCTAAGCAAGCAAGAGGTTCCACCAAGAGATGAAGGTCTTGATCCCTCATTCTGTCCTCTGCATGCTTTGGATGAAGGCACCGACTATGTAATTACTGCATCATGTAAACCACTGTACACAGCCACAAGGGCTACCCAGATTCTGACCTGAGCACTGGTTATGGTTTATCAAAGTGGAAAAAAAAGTCCTGTCCTTCAATTGAAATGCAAAAGAAACAGTGTAAATGTTTTAGAATTTTTCTGTGAATTTAAAAGTTTATTGATGATGATGATGATTAGGATGCTAATAACTGCAAAGATGACTACAGTATTACAGGCTGAACATCCTTAGTGGGAAAATCCATTTCTCAGTGCTGATGTAATGCTCAAAACATTTCAGATTTCGGACATTTCGAAGTCTGGATTGTTAGATTAGGGATGCTCCATTGGTGAAGTCTGCAGAGTTTTGAAATTTTAAAAAGAACTGAAATCAGAAACATTCCTATTCCCAAGGATTTCGGACAAGCGCTACTCAACTGGATGTAGCCCTAGTACCAAGAGCACCAGCAATGCACTGAGTATCTGCCACATTTTTTTACACAGCACTGTAAGTAGAGCCTCTTTAAATCTTTATGTCCACTTTATAAGAAGGCACTATCATATGTCTTTTACAGACAGGGAAACTACAGACTAAGAAATGTGTACAAGGTATTATTAGTAACTCCGCTTTACCTATGAAAAAATATATTTCAACAGAGTGTGAATACCCCCAATAAGCTAATGCAAATCCGCCTTTGTCACCACAAGCGACTCGAGCAAGGAAGGTGTTAGCCTTCTGTTATTGTGCATTGGTCAGACCAGTCTTGAAATACTGACTTCTGTTCTAGGGATGATCTTTATAGGGTGCAGACAGGGTGATGTGATGGTGTGCTCTGGGTCATTACAATATTCAAATATGACCCAGAAAACTACCACCAGGGACCCTGAGGAAGAAATCCATGTGCTGGACACAGGGCTGGGCTGGATGGTCCTTCACGTATGTGGCAGACCGAGTATGATATCTTCTCCCCAAAGACGACCAAGTCCTAACCCTTGGAACCTATGGATCTGTGACCTCACACGGCAAAAGGGACTTTGAAGATATGATTAAATTAAGGACCTTAAGACAGAGAGGTCTCCTTGGATCACTGGGGTGAGTTCGATACAATCACAAAGGTTTTTAAAAGAGAAAGGCAGGGTTGTTAGAGTTACAAAGGGGATCTGATGAGGGAACAGAGGTTAGAATGATCTTGAACCACAAGCTAAGAAGTGCAGGAAACTCCAGAGGCTGGAAAAGGCAAGGAAAACAACTCTCCCTTCCACCACTGGAAGAAAGTGCAGCCTTCCCAGTACATTAACTTTAGCCCAGTGAGACTTAAGCAAACTCTCATCTCTGGACGATTATAGAAGCATTTGTGTTGTTCATGGTGATTTGCTGCAGCACTCATAGGAAACTAATATTGATGTGCATGTTTTCATCATTTCATGACCCATCAAGAAGGAGGAAGGGAGCTGAGCCTGGTGTTGCAGGCCTGCAGTCCTTCCACTCTGGGAAGCTGAAGCAGGAGGATTACAAGTTTGACCCTAAACCAGGAAACCTGTGACACTTAGGGAGACCCTGTGACAAAATGAAAAATAAAAGGGGCAGGGGAGAAAGGGAAAGGGATGACACTAACAGGTAACTGAAGACTAACGAGGACCACAGATGGAGAAAATGTCTGGATGGGTTGAAAAATTAGCTAATGAGGGCTGGGGATTTAGCTCAGCGGCAAAAGCGCCTGCCTGGCATGCGCAAGGTCGTGAGTTCGGTTCACGGTACCGGAGAAAAAAACCAAAAAAAGAAAAATTAGCTAATGTTATGCTTTACATTTCTCATGGAGTGTACTCCAGGAAAACCTATCAAATTTTATTTTTAACTTTTTCTGACCGTTCTATTTGTTTCGCTTTATTTGTAGGAGAACATAAAAAAAGATACCGAAGTTTTGAGAGAGTAAATTTTGAACTTCTGATCACGACAGTCAAGCGGAGAAGAGTAACTGACAGAGCAGCAGCACCTGCGACGGGCTTTGCAGGCCCCTCGGTACACAGCAGCGGCAGGTTGTGTCCCCCGCGGCCTTCACACTCTGGGCCGATGCAGGAGAGGCAGAAGGCGAGTGGGGAAAACCTGCATCCCCGAGTAACCGAGGCTTCATAACTTGAGAGGCACCATCCCTCCCCTACTGTGATCCAGGGCTGGGAAATAACCTCAGGGTGATGTGCTAGACCCTTAGTAGCCCTCTCTCTTCAGTTCCTGTGGCATCTGTTAGCTGACAGACCGTCTATTCCTGTGGTCTGGGGTTCAAGTCTAAGCTAAAGGGTTCTCACTATAGCTGGTGGAGGCTCACTGACTTAGACTAGAGGGTAGAGAATGTTGGTTAGATTAAATATATACTTATATTTGTGGACATTTAAGTCATATCATGCTATTTGCAATCTACTTATTCCAAGATGGACTGCCTCTGGATTAATTCCATCTGTTGATGTGCAGTTCTCTGTCATTAAGTACTAAAGAACAATCTTTATATTTAAAAGAATGAAACTGTTTGCTTCCTTAAACATGAGGCAGACATACCTATAATACCTCCACCCTAGAACTTATTATCTAGACAAATTGCAAAATAAATTTCAGTACATCATGAGGTCAATAACAAAACTAGCTCCCAAATCTCTCTAGCTATCTCTCCTTTCCCTTATTATTCTGTTGTTTTCACTTAATCTTTTTCGGTTTATAAGCTTCAAAGACCTACTAAAAATACCAAAAGGCATTCATGACAAGTTCCGTAACAAACAGTGACTGTGTAACCAACTGCTATGTGGAGCATGTCTTCGGGGGAATAAGGTACAGGTGCGGAAATCACCACAATGGAGACAAAGTTCTGCCTAGAAGGAACCCTAAATTTCAGCGTAAGACAGGATGTTCCAAGGGAGGGGTGACAGTAAGACCTTCGGCGACCTCCCCAACACATCGGTCAGCTTTGCTCCAAGATGCTTTCTGCATGGAAATGAGACCTTCCTGATACTCAGCGAAGGCCAGGACGGCTTTGTAGAGTCTGTTAGAGTCTGTTAGACCATTTCGGGCCAGGCCATCCAATACAGTAACTGCTGCCGCATGTGGCAACTGAGCACCTGGCTGCCGAGAGCTGGGCTGTGAATGTACAGTGCTCACCAGCTCTCAAAGTCTGAAGCTGAAAACAGTAAAACTAAGGCATTAGAAATATTTTATATGGATTATCTAACAAGATGACAATATTTTAGATGTACTGGGGTAAGTAACGTGCACTCTTAAAATTAACTTCACCTCTGTTTTTCACTTAAAACAAAGCAGCTACCAGTAAACTTTAAAATTTTTTGTGGCTCACTTATATTTCTAAGGGAGAGCAGTGATTTAAATATTTTTGCTGCTGACCCTCTCACAGATCCAAAGAGCAGACCAGGGAAGCCCCTTCAGATTTATATGGCTTGTGGATCAAGAGTGTCTCAGAAAATGGCTTTTCTTAGTTGGAAATGGATATCCTAAGACATAATATGTTGAAATGACTCTCGCAGTCCAGAGAAGGACTGAGGAGACTTCACGACAGCTCAAAAGCAAAGCCAGACTCTTTCCTCACACCAGGTGATAACCTAGAGCTCTGCCCGTACAATAGCAAGGCAAAGACAAGCATCTGTTTTCATGGTTTCCCATTTCAAAAAGTTAAGCACTGTAATGTCCTGGAACCCTTAAAGACATTCGAGGGTATTCTTTTCCATGTCAAGAGCACAGATAACTTGTGCTGCAAAGATTATGTTGATGAACTTGGTCTTCTGGGAATGAGTCTTTGCCTCCTCTGTCCTGACCCCTATCAGAACACCAGAGAAGGACAAGTCCAGAAAACGGGAAAAAATATGCTTGCAGCCTGTCCACAGGACACAGTGCTCAGAAATGGTATTCACAAACATTTTCTCGGCTCAAACTTTCAGTTACTTATGAGAAGTAACTGACAAGTCTGAAAACAAAGGGAAACAGAACAACGGCTATGTGTTTCCTAGTGGGAAAACTTCCAGTGAGGTTTGAATTTGCTCTCAGTTGTTTAAGTGACTACATCTGTCCTTTCTCCATCAAACTGGGAAGACTAAGAAGACAAGGGGAGAAGAAAGACAACGAAGTGTCATTTAAGAATTCTTTTGCGGGTCCCAGCAAAGCAGACCTGTGTGAAGAAGGGTTGTTTTCCTGGGCAGGATGAACCCGGCAGCTCAACATGGTGCCAGACAGGGACGGAAGCAAGTCTCACTCCCTGGAAAGTTTATTTCCATCATTAAGCCAGACAAAGGCTGCCTGAGCATGGCACCTCCCAGATAATTGCTCAGCCAGTGAAGTGTCATCTTGCTTTAGAGTTTTCCATTTCTCAGACACTGCCCAGAGACCAAGATGAGGAATTCTTCCAGCAGCTGGCTGCATTCTGCTTTAAAATATGTTTTTTATATTAGATTTGCCCATCAATTTGCTTCCCAGTGGGATGAATTTTTTTCTTTTTTGTTGAGGAGGAAATACCAGTTATTTATAGCAACTGAAGGAAATAATGAACGGTTGCAAGAGCCATTGAATAGCACGCCACCAAGTAAACAGATCTATAAACAGTCATTTTCAACAAGCGGAGCGTGAGCTGCTCAGGCGGACCGGGTCACCAAGCTGGGTCAGGTCATCTCAGGGAACCTTTCAGGCTTTTCTGCTCAGCCTTCCCTGCATGAACAAATTCCAAGAGATGGCGACACGGCGCAGTGGGCCATGTGGTCATTTTAGACCTTCTTTCATGGCAGTCCTCTCATGGGATCTCGTGGCTGGGCCAGGGGCTTTTGCTTTTACAGGAGGGTTTTAAACAGTACTGTAGAGCGTATCATCATAGCTGAATGAGATACAAATTAATATTCAGTCAGGGAGGAACTGGGCACTCGAGGGAGTCAGCACAAAAAAATAAAGACAACGGGACTGTGGCTGGAGGTGCTCTGAAAGAGCCCGGCCTCGGCAGCCAGGCCTGCACGCCTCCCTACAAAGAAACACCAACTGAGTTACACTGTAGTTAGCACCACCTGGGCCAGCGGGCCCGGCGAGGGATGCGGCACACAGGTGAGTGACCAGAACATCTGGACCCATTCTCCCTCCCCAAATGCCTTTCTTCTTGCCATATACCTTGCTATGTGCTTGCTTCCTACACAGTACTTGTGCTCCTGTAAGTTGACTGTAGTTTGAGCTACACTGTACCCATGTTGCGGCTTTGCTGTATAAATTACCCCTGGACAAGGGTCTCAGTGGCCACCCGCTCGGGACCCCTGCTAGAAATCCAGGAGTCATTCTTCTCTCCTTGTTCCCAATAAAACTCTCCTAACTTCCTCCTTTGGTTCGTAACTTCACTCCTCAGTGTTACGAGACCACAAACACAGCAAAATTGACATCTAACAGCCCAAGAGTTACGTTTACTTCCATATCAATCTCATTTTTAAAAAATACTGTCAACAACTCCAGACTACTTTATCTGGTCTACTTCTCCTCCCTTTTCTTGGCAGTGGAGGGAGGGATAGGAAGCATGCGAGCCTCTACTTAGTATTCTACTTGTCAGCATCTAACTCGGACCAAAGGGCAGAAGCTGCAAGCCTATGGGAGACCGGAACTCGGGGGGAGGGAGGGGGGAAGGTCCTTCTGTAATGAAATCTGGTGACTGATAAAAATGAATTCCTTGGTTTGTTAAAAGAAGAGCAGTTTACGTCAACCAAATTTTATGAAACTTAAGCCACAGTAACTCACACAGCGGAGTGCAGGTAACATTCGGCAGCCTGAAAACGGAGATGAAAAGACAGAGGTGGGAGGTGGGGCTGCTGGCCATGATGGCCTCCGCACCCGGTAAGAAAGCAGGGCTTGCCATGGCAATGGTTTGGGAGATGTGGGCCTGGAACCCTTAGCTGTGAAGACCCCGTCCAGGAGATCTCAGTGAGAAGAGGATTCTGTGGCTCCTCCGCTTCCCTCTCCCACCTCCCCAGTGACTCTTCCCCTGGACTGTAAGTCCCTGAGGGCTTCAGTAGGCTCTGTTCTCATCACCTCCACTGCTCACACCGTGCTGCAGGCCACAGTCGCGCTCCTGGAATCACCTCCACAAGCCTCTGCTCTGGTCTCCCTGCACCAACCCTCCCAATCATCACACACCAACCAGAGCGACCCAGTGACTCTGCAAATCATTGTGTCACACCTGCGCTAGCAACCCTCCCCTCGTTCCTGTCCTCCTCCTGAATAAAGACCAAAGTGTTCAGACTGACCAGCAAGGCACCACCCCACTCCCCTTGCCATGTTCTATCTGGCCAAGCTGGTTTTCCTGGAGTTCCTCACCCATGCCAAGCGGTCTCCTGCCTCATGCCCTTTGCACCTGTCTCTTTTGCTGGGAATGCTCTTCTCCAGTGGCTTCCTTCTCAGCTATTTCTTACCTGGTGACAGTTTCAGTCTCTCGAACTGCTAGCACTTCCAGCATTCACCAAGCCTGTTCTTAGCTCAGTATTTGTCATCTTTGAACGCATGTATTTTACTTAGACATGGATTATAATCTGACTCATTAGAAAGCCAGTTCCAGAGGGAAAGGACTTTTTCCTGTTGTGTTTATTACCATACCCTCAGTACCTGGAAGCATGCCTTGGCCCACAGAAAGTGCTAAAACCTATCTGTAGAATCAGTAAGTTAATCCTTTGATTTCTGGTCCCTTGTGAACACTGACGCGCAAGTAACCCTTGCTCCTTCCCCATCAATACTGCTCTTGCCCAGCCCCTCAGGCTGTGCATAAGACACTCTGTAAGACCTACTCTGCCATACGATGATACGGGGCCAGGCTTTGAAAACCTTGTTTTGGTTGAGAGATGAGGACTGACTCACTGCAAAATTCATCGGTTTCAATAAACTTGGCACTGATTCTTCAGTGTGACTCTTTCATCCCTGCTTTTCCTACTTAGAAAACAAACACTTGTAGGGAGTCTTTTTTAGGTGTTAATATAGATCTGAATCACATACTATACACAGATAGGTCTCAAAAAGGTAAAGAAAGACATACGGTATTTTCATATAGCTACTTATTTACATATACAGATACATACTCATAAGTGTTCTTGTCAAAACCTATAAGGAGATACTCTCAGCAACTTCACTGACACTTTCCAGTAAAGGGTAAAATGTTTTCTGAACACTATCTCCGTTTTTTTTATTATTACAGTCATTACACAATGAAGCCATGGCTGCCACAAGTCACTTGAGATAATCAAAATGCAAAGATTTTTCACTTATTATCATATACCTCATTTCATTCTTCAGCTTGGCCCCTGTGGAGCTCTTCAAAGGTGAAACTTTGAAAAACCTCTCAAATGTCAAAAATAGACAACATACTCATATTTCATCATTTTGTCCCATCCCAAAGTCACCTACCAGGCATGATAATATTAGAAAAACCCAACTTCCTTGTTATGGACACTCCGTGAGAAAATACTGATGAGTACTCTCTTCTGATCTGTTCGATGTCCCCGTGCAAGAGCTGGAGAGAAACAGCTAACCCTAAAACGAATGAGAGAATCCACATTAAATCCAGGTGGCTGGAAAGAAATAGCATGAACAGGAACTCAGTGGCTTCACTAAGCCCAAATTTTTGGTAGCAGTTTTAAATCGAGGGTGAGCATTCTCACAAAATTACTAGAAACTACAGGAATAATATCTAGATGATGCTTTTCCATCAGCACCACCAGAGTCTTTCCATTTATAAGGAAGCTCACAGCAACTGGAGAAACTTGAGCAGAATGCTAAGAGGAGGAAGCCTAGCTTGAGTCCCCACAGCCTCCCCTCCAGCCCCGGCCAGGTGGCCCTCAGCCCGACACCAACTCGCTCTCCAGCAACACATGACGTGTACTTGATCCTGGAAGACCGAGACACCAAAACTGGAATTTTAATTTTTTTTCTTGGTACCAGGAATCAAACTCAGGACCTTACACTTGCCAGGCGGGTGCTTGTACTGCTGAGCTATATCCCCAGCTGGAATTTTAACTTTTATCCAACTCTTTAAGACCTATGAATAGTGACCTATCCAATATGACAAGCATGAACATAAATGTTAAGACATAATAGTTCAAGAACTTTAAGGATAGTGATAGAAATTTATTTCTTGAAATTTAAGCAACAAAGGTGATTATAATAAAACCTGAATTACATTTTTATTATTACATACAATAATTCATGAAGTATTATTTTCTATTGAGGAGAATTTGACAAACAAAGGGAATATAGTCAGCAAAGTAGTAAAATTATGTTTTCCTTTTTTAATCCCAATAATTATGACATTATCACAGTGGGATACACTTTTTCATATATCATTTTCCTAATTTTCAGGCAAGAACTACAAAAAAGAAATTACTGTCATATCTTTATGAATATTTCCATATATATTGCAAAGATGCTATTTCATGTTCAGCTTTTAATTCCCTTTTCTCTTGTTTTAAGACACAACAAAGAAGTCCCTTACATATACTAGCAATAGAAAATGAAGCTAGTCAAAAGTAATTTATTCTTAAAAACACTGTCGTCATTCACTTGAACTCAATTTAAAGTGAATCTGGTGGGTGAAGGTGACATGCTAACTCTGTCCCCTAAAAATGTTCAACCCAACCAATGCTTACCACTTACATATTTGTTACACATAAGTTCTCGTCCTCACCATACTTTTCAGCACTACAGCGCTCTCTAAAACCAACGGCATATGAAATACCACCATCACCATGCAGTGAAAAACTTCTCTGCCACACATTTAGACCAAAATTTTTTTTTTACTCTCTTTTAATAATACCAGCAAATAAATAATAATAAAAACAGTGTTTCCATTGTTTCACTTGCTTTGCAATGGGAGCAGTAAAAACAGCAAAGGACGGGAGCACCTCTGCAGGACAGGGACCTCCCACCTCCCACCTCCCACTGTGTGCATCTAACAGAGTATTTGTCTCTGAGAGTTGTGGTGAGAATTAAACAAGCCTGGCATGTATTCAGAACTTTAAATCTGCATCCATTATTACCTGACTGTCCCTTATCTAGCTCCCACCCTTGCCTCTTTCATTCTGAGTTGGGTGCGTGAAGGCAACAGAATGGAGGATCAGAATGTCTGTCCTTCCATAACCAGGCGGCTGAAGCAGTGGAGAAGAAACCATCTGGATGATTTGATGGAGCCAAGTACTGGTGTAGCTGTGGGCCCCTTTGTGTGTCACTACTGGTTCCGTTTAAAACTCAGAGGCAGAAGAATGAAAACAGACTAACATGTTACAGTCCATCTGTCCCAGCAGCTACTTCTTCCTGCTCAGGCTCTCCCACTACCTCCACCTCATCACTGCTGCCTGTTCTCCTCCCACTTCTGTCCTTTGCCTTCAAAACACTCACCCACACCATCACCATCATCATTAGCATCATCAAGTGCTGGTGTGTGTGCAATACCAGCGTGTGCCTGACATGGTCCAGAACAGCGGTCCCTCCTGCTGGGGAGAATGCTGCTCAATAATCCCAGGGTAAGATATAAGCAATGTTTTCAAACAAAGAAAAGGGTGGATTTAACACAGCTCTTGAGATGGTGTGCTTTTTGCAAGTGAAGATTATTTTGCTGAGATTTCTCATGAAAGAATCTGATCAGAGACATTTGCAAAATTACATGGTGTATATAAAGAAGAGAAAGAAAAAACCAACAGTAATGAAAAAACAAAGATTATGCTTTTCAGGAGAGGGGCTAGAGCCAGGAAAGCTGACTAGGATTCTTGTTTTGCTCTATGGAAGCCAACATCCATTTAACCAGCAGCAAAATATGATTTATTTTACATAATGCAGATTCTTTCCAGAGGATAAGGCAACAAGGATTTAGTCAGAGAAAACAGCAATCTTCAAATAAATTTTAAAAGACATGAAAGGGAGGAAAAAAAAACTGGTTTAGGGAAATACATGGGTAGAGAGAAAGTAATAATCAAGAAAAAAAAATTATCAATGTTCCCTAAACAGCAAGAATCAAGGAAGGGACAGTGCAAAAGACCGATACCATTTAGGAGACAGTAGAGGGTAGTCAGCTGGCAGGCAAGGGAAAGCACGCCGAAGTGACAGGCAATACAGGCAAAACAGTGTGGAGAAAAGGAAAATCAGACATGCTGTAATTTTAGGTACCCTAAATTTTAGGTTGCATACTAAAATTCTGATGGATTTCAGTCTGAATTTTTAGGAAAGTACAAATTAGAGCCATAGATGTTTTAATTTCATTTACCTAGTCCAGTAGTAATACCTGGTATGAAGGGGTACTGCTATTTGGAGTTCACCAAGTTACTTCAGAATGATGAACTCCGACAAAAACTGGCCAGGTCACGGCACAGACGGACTGACCACCATATACTTGCTCTGCCCAATCGCCTCCCCTTACCATAAAGGAATGACAACACTTAACTGTTTTTACAGTGGAGAGGGTATACTTATAAAAAGACAGCACAAAGCAGAAAGCATGGTGTTGGTGAGTCTGCAGGCACCAGCCAGCAAAGACCCACTGCATTCTATTTATTTTTCAATTAGGTAAAATTTGAGCCTATTTTTACTATAACCAGGAGGCTGGATAAATCAGTAACCAGAACAATAAGAAATTACATATTAAGACCAAGAAGCTACTCAATGCTGCAAAGGAGAATCTTAGCAAATATTTACATAGTCCTTCTTAAGAAGTTGAACTCTTAGACTGAAGCAGAGAGTAGAGTGTTAGATGCCAGAGGATGGCTGGGGTAAGGAGGGAAGGGGGTGGATGGGGAGATTTACTCCAAGGATACAAAATTTCAGTTAGGAAGACAAGTTCTGGAGATCCTATAGTAACTATTGTTAATGAGAATGTATTAAAATGCATTAGTAATACAACAGTATTGTATTTCAGTTGTACATACTTGAAAACTGCTAAGACAGATCATCAATGTTTCTACCATGGAAAGCAAATGTGCAGTAGTGCATGTGTTAATTAGCTTCATTTAATCATTTCACATGTATAAACAAATCCAAACATCACATTGTACACCATAAACATATACAATTTTCCTTGGTCAATTATACGTGAATAAAGTCATCAGGAAAAAGGGACAGATATTTATCTAGCCCAACTACCTGAAGATTGGCCCCATTCTTTTGGGTTCAGTCATTTATGACACAGAACACTATTTTTCTTTCCACTCTCTCCCTTGTCATCCTACTTCACTGCCTGGGCCATTGTGTTCTCTCTGGGGGTGGGACAAGTTTCAAGGTTTTGTCTGCACACTTTACTTCACTCCTGCACACTTTACTTCAAACTGCTCACTACAGACAGCAGCAACGTATGGCTTAGAGGAAGGTGGAAGACGGTTATAGGGATGGTAACAATAGGGCTCCTTGTCCTGAGGGACTGGTAATCTAACAATGGAAGACACAAGTAGATAGCATAGGAAGTAGAATGCGTTAGTGTATGACAGGCACCTTAAGGAAAAATTACTACTGACATCATTTGAAAGTTGAGGGGAAATGTTTTGTAGGAATTTAATGATCACAAAATAAGCTGAAGAATGAGGTTAAATTTTTAATTTTACTAATATAAATAGTAACTTTTTCTGGCCCTTGCTGTAAGTACTATGCTAGTTAACTGATTGTGTCAACTTGAGTAAGAAAAACTAAACTGGATCAGCATAGTTCTGGGTGGGATCTACATAGTTCTAGTGGGATCTACTGAAGACAGAAGCCCTGACCTTGGCTGAGTGGCACCAACCAATAGGCTTGCTGCCTACATGAAATAAAAAGGGAAGGGAAGGAGAGAGGCTGGCTTCTGTTTCTTTGGAGGAGTTCCAGCCTTCACCTTTACCTTGGACGTCATCTCCTGGCTTCCAATGCAGGCCCTTCAGCTTCCTGACACAGACTCATATGGGACACTGCAGTGAGCTGCAGGCTTTTGACCAGATCTTTGGATCTCCAGCACACGGACAGCCCTTTTGCACTCTTCCACACCTGACTCTGTGGGTGTCCGTTGTAAGCCTATCTTGTAAAACCTTATATCTTTATGTATTTTGTAGTAAACATTCCTCTGGTAAGAGTAACAAACATGAACTTGCTGAGAGAGAAATGCTCCCCTTTTTAGAAGACATGTAGTCATTAAACTGAACTTTCTATTTTAAAAGTGCTGTCATCAATTCATCTGGACTCTGCCACAAAACAACATACCAGCCATGATTAAGCTCAGTGTACGGAGTTTTAGTGTAGAAATGAAAGGTTTGGTATCTGTTAAGGCAAATGTGATAATTTGGTAGTTCTAACTGTATGGAAATTAAAACCAACTCACTCTATATGATGCTTCTTTTTAAATTTATGAAATTCTGCACTTTTATATTAAAAATGACAAGCACAGCATGATTTATAAGCAGCAGCCAAAATTAATTTTAGATTACATCAGCCTTTTTGCCACTAATGAACCACATAGCATGTAGCTGAGAATGTAGAGCAGTGCAAAAATGGAAAATCATGGCCAATATATTTGCTAAATACGAGTTGTTATTAAGCATGCAGTTTAAGTAGTGTATCATACAGCTGTAAGATCCTGTCTTGGCTTTGGCTCCCATATCTGTGAAATAAACGTAATAATGATACAATACTCTTTGTATAGTGCCTGACCTAAGGAAGGCATTCAGGACTGTTAGCTGTGCTGCTACAACTGCTGCTGTCACTACCCTAATATTATGCCATTGTTTCCCTTCTTTTTCCTCCTATTATAAAATCGAAAAACTAGCTTCCATTAAGAAACAGCCAGCCAGAGATATAGCTCAGTGGCACAGTGCCTACCTGGCAAGTGCAAAGTCCTGAGTTCAATTCACAATACAAAAAAAAAAGGCCAGAGTTCCCTAGGTGTTACCCACAAATAAAACACTTGCTTTATTCAGCTTGACCTTAGACTTTAGTTAAAGCCAATTATTACAATTAAGTTCTGAGGAGGTGTCAAAGGGAATTCTATCTATCAATCAAGACCAGTGTTCTAAACTGAGCATGGTGGTGCACGTCTGTAATTCTAGACAGGGGAAACTGAGGCAAGAGGATCCTGAGCTAGAGGATAGGCTGGGCTAGGTAGTGTGACTTGTAAAACACACACACACACACACACACACACACACACTGTAATACTCTACATGGAAAATCTGACATAGTGGTAAATGACAGATACAGGCAATGTACACAAGTAGATGAAAGATGGTTAAATTATTAATGATCCGGGGATTTTTGCGTTAATAAATCAAAGTTCTAAACAAGCGACAAGTTCTGACCCCTTAAGGTGTATAGTATAACTTGATGACAAGAGGTCTTCCTACTATTTTATTTCCCACTTTTTCAGTCATCGTGACTTTTCTTTGTTTCATTTTTTTTCCTTCATTTCTAGACTCTAAGCAGATTGGATTTTCTTATTTCCTTTATTTTTCATTGTACTATTTTAGAAATTATATACGCTATTTTTTTCAATGTTTAACATAAAAAGCTGACCTCAGGACTCTAGTCAACAGTTTCTCTTCCTAAGCAATTCTGAGGACGTGTATCTTTGCAACTCTGATCATGATGACACATTTTTAAATGTTTACAGTCAGTGCTTACGTAGATTTACTGTCGCATTTATGACTCTCTCTACACACCCTTGCCTATACGTTTCTTTCCTTCTGGGTTCAACTATTTTTCCCCTGATGATTATTTCCAACTAGTTATTTCATTGTATATAGGTGGTAAATTCTCAAAGACTTTATTTGAAATTTTATTTACTTCATTCAGACATTGAAAAAAGTTTGACTAGTATAGAAATCAAAGTTGGCACTCTGACCTCTGTAACTGCTGCTAAAGCGACTATGTCTTTTAAGGTAATCAGTATTTTCTGTCTGTGTTCTACTCTGGGATTGGATGGTTTGTAGTTTTACAATTTGTCTACATATGACTTTAAATGTATTTAGCCTGTTCATGACTTTTACTTCTGTTATCTGAGAACTTTAATCTTCTGCAAAAGTTCTGCAAAATTCCAACCTTTTCAAATATTGCAGCTTCCACATGTACCCAACTGGCTTCTTTTGGAATTCCTACTAGATGCCTGCTGGCCTTTTTTTCATTTAATCATCTGTGCCTCTTAAATGTTTATTCAGGTTTTTCCACTGCATTTTCCCTTTTGTAGCATTCTGGCTGATACATTAAGCTGTATTTTCAGTTTATTAATTTATTTTTGAAATGTGCTCATTTTCTGTTTAACCAGATCTTTTTTTATTTCAATAGCATTTAAAAAACTAATTTTGATTTAGTTCTCTGTTGGACTGCTAGAATGCAAGCACTTGAGGAAAACGCTGTGAGTAGCACCCAACAAAGAGATGCTCAGTTAACATTTTTTTTTTTTTTCTTCCGGTACCAGGAATTGAACTCACGACCTTGTGCTTGCCGGGCAGGCGCTTTGCCACTGAGCTAAATCCCCAGCCCCCAGTTAACAATTTTTGATGCAGAAATTTGTAAATCTATTTTTCCCACTGCAAAGCTCTTTTGCTCCACCCTGTTTTTTTTTTTTTTTTTGATAGTTTACTGCCTAAAACTATAGGATTCCCAATTATTTCATCTGTTTACTCTGCCTCCCTGTTGATGATTTGAGGATTGATTGTTGTTATTATCATTTTCTTACTTTGACTGAGTGCTGTTTTGTTCACAAAAATCCCATGCACCACAGATGTGGAAGTGACGACATAGGGTGTTTATACTTCTATTCTTTCTAGGCTACTCCCCTAGGACTACAGCACTGCATTTTACAGTTACAAATTTTTCTAAACTATCAGTTAACATAGACTCAGACAGTGGCATATGCACGGAGTTCTACTGTTTCAGAGAGAATCACTCACCCCATCACTTTTTAAAAACAAAACAGCTCATCCAGGCCCAGTATGAGACAACTCACGTCTAGGTCTTCCAATCCTTGAAATTTTTATTGTTTTCCAACTTAACACAGTGGTCACGTGGCAAGAGTATCATTGTCCCTCCAATGCACAGCTGAACCGTAATCATAAACGGGTCCTAACCAGCCGAACAATGACTCCAGTTACATGGCATTTAAGGACAGTCCTACCAATATTTAATTGAACAACTACTCTCTGCTTCATAAATTTTATAAGTGTACTAAAAGTATAAAACAAAATCACAATATTGATGAAAATTTGATCTAAAAAACCTGTCTTTTTTAATAACAGGATCAGTCATGAAAGAATGAGGGGGTAAAGATAATTTCCACCACTACAATAGCACATACAACTGTAATTTGCTAATCTTTAATTCATTGAAATATTTGCATGTTTTTATACCTAGCAAATTTTCCAAACAGTATTCCTAATGATTACATCAAAGTTAGACAAAGATAATTAATTTAGAAAATAAGTGCAAATCACTACTTTCCTTACCATATAATTTGGGGCTACGTTTTTTGTTCTTAATACTGCATGTACCTTTAAAAATATCTTGACTATAATTTAGTATTATACTTTGAACTACATTTTCTCTTCACTGTCATCAGAATAGAATAGTTTAGGAAAAAAAGGAAATTAAAAAGATAAGGCAACCACAAATAATATAACCTGGCTTTTCTTTTATTATAGAAGACAGCGAGAAAATTTTAATAAGGTCTATAGATTAGATAGTAGTATTATGTCAGTGCTAACTTCTTGATTTTGATAATTACATTGTGGTTATGTTGCCACATTCTGAAATAAATGTAGAGAGGCATCAGGTCTGCAATCTGGAAATGAAATGCAGTATGTCTGCATGTGATGAATATATATGCACATCTATGTATGTGTGTATGTATGCATGTATATGTATATATAAATGTATATTCTCATACATATATGTACAAAAATCAGAAGTACTGATTATACCAATTTAGCAATACTGAATTAAATGTGTCTATCTTGAGGAGGGCACAAAAAAGCAAATGTAAAATTTGAATCTTTTGGAAATAGTAATCTTTTGCACTATTATTACAACTATTATGTATGTAAAATGAGTTTAATATAAAAATTTTAAAAGAATTAGAAAGAGAACATGGTTTAATAATTAGGAAATTCCAAAAGTAAGCAAAACAGTAATATGCTATATTTCTAGCCAATAGGTGGTGCCAATAAGTATTTCTTTTATTTTAATGCTACAAAAAAGCTAAGTTTCAGCTGCAGTGCTCAAAAATCAGAGGCACTTATTAAAATCCTTTCACTCTATACTATTCCTGTAATATTGAATTAAAGTGAGGACACTTATATGTGTGAATAGAAACCTTAACCACAAATGCAATCTAACACTTCCAAAAGTCTCTTTTCACCTTAGCCAAGTAAATACACAGTGTACTTTTTGTACTGAGATAAACTGTTTTGCCTATATGCTGTAGACCCCTTAACAAGGCAGTCAATGGAGATTACAAAGTATAGGACAGGCACATAACCACATATATTCATCTCACTAAGGCAAAAAGAAGATTCTTGAAATTTACATGGTTACCAAATATGATTTCTTCTAGTTGTAAGCTGCATGTGCAAACTACAGGAAACAATATCTCACAAATATGCAGATGATATGAAAAGTTGTTGAAGTTTTTCCTGGGACATACTAAGCCTGTGCCAATGGTTTTTACATACTTTATCTCAGTCCTTAAAACTGAATTCGCCTAATATCACATTCCTAGAATTCAATTGCTATCTACCAGAGGTGAAGTTTATAATAACCATATGCTCAACAAGCCTAAACGAGGCTCATTTTAATCACTATTTGGAGAATTTTAAATTCTTCAGATATTGTTTTTGGATTTTAAAATTCCCAAACAGTACAACTTTGAAGATTTCATATTACTCAACCGAGTAAATCTTTCTGTGCAAGTGTATTAATTCTATGACTTTTACCTTTAAAAGTTAAATGGATCACATGCAATTTTTTCCCAGTATCTAAACTCAAAGATAGTGGTTAATGTGCCTTTGCTACATAAGTCTTTGGTCAGAGGAAAAAAAGCCCAGTTAACTCAATGAATCCCTTTATCTATTAAAGAGAACAGATTACAACTCTAAGAGATAGGGGGACATCAGTGAAGCATAAAGGGCCTGGAAATTAGCTGGTAGAATTTGTTCCAAAGTAATTTCAAAGTTATTCTTTCTTTTTTTAGGACCAGTGACTAAGGAATCTCAGGGGGAAAGCAGGAAAAATACTTTTTAGAGTGAACTCAATTCTCTTGAAAATATTTGACTGCGCTGCTTCCATTTAATCAACAGTTCTGTGTTCCAAGGAGAAAACAGTGGAAGTCAACGTATCAGCCACTGAGAGAGCTGAATACTAGGCACCTCAGTTTCTGCTTAGGTTTCTTGAATTTGGGCTTCTTTTCTACTTTTAAGTGAGTCACTGGAGCTTCTCCCTTCAATAATGAAGCCTAAAAACACAATACAGATCTTGTCTGCTGGGCATACACCTTCATTTCCTTGAGAAGGTGAACAAATGTCCCAGCAAGACTAAAGGGTAAAAACTTTAATGGGAAGAACAGGTGTTGGTCTAAAAGCTGTGTTCTGGGCTTTCTTTCCCTGGAGCAGTTTTACAGAGCGATGAGGCTTAGGGTTGGGTAGGCCTTGGCTTGAAAGGGCTAGAAGACATCAGGCAGAGATCAGAGGACTGAAAGGCATCGAGCGCTGGCTGCGTAAGACCGGCTGAAGGAGAAGGGTGGAGAAAGGATGGAGAAAGGCGAAGGCAAGAGGGCAGCACAAGTGGGTAAAATGAGCCGTACCTTTGGCTGCCTAGAAATCACCGAAGTTATCAAGGTAGCTGCAAAATGGGGATGGAACCCTCCAAAGGGAGGAGAAAACCTTCACAGAAAGCTCTATAGTACAATGATTTCCTTCACCTTTTATAAAGGTGGTAATAAGCAGTTTTTATATTAACAACAAGGGCTATGAACAGAAGAAGGAAGGCTCAAGATATAAGGGGATTTTCCAGTAAGGTCTCACACAGGATTCCAGTAAGGGCACAGGGAGCTCGTCTGTGAGGCGTGAGATGGATCTGCAGGATAATGCACACTTTCTGAGGCATGCGATGCACTTTCCAGGACGCTATCCTGGACACCGGCCCACTGGAACACCATGTGGCTTACCAAAAAAATCAAAACTTCCTATTGGCTACATGAAGCAACTAAAGAAAACTAAAATTACTTCTAATTATGCATTCTGTTTAGCCCAACACAGCCATACGTTATTATTTTAACAAGTAATCAAACATTAATGGGATGTTTTACATTCCTTTCATCAGACCAAGTCTTCAAAATCTGGGGTCTAGGTCACAGACACAGTACGCCTCAACCTCCTCGCTGCACTAGGCTCCCATCCAGCACTCAACAGCCACACGTGGCTGGTGCCCACCAACCTGGCAGCACAAGTCCAGAGTGTGTTTAATGAGCAAATATGGTCAGTGGGATCAAGAAACACCAAAGGTTCAGAACAGAACTACTGATTTGGCTGGAAGGCAATGAATTTAGCTACTAAGTTTAAAACAAACAAACAAACCAGTAGTAGTAGCTCTGCCATCTTACTGAGAATGCACTGAAATAAAACCACTTGGTCTACACACAATCAGAATTATTATAATTCAAGTAGGCACACAGGGGCTGGGGATATAGCTCAGTGGCATAAGCGCCTGCCTGGCAAGCACAAGGTCGGGAGTTCGATCCCCGGTACCACACACACACACACACAAAAAGGCACACATTGCAGTTTCTATAAGTCTACTTATTACTTCATGTATTCCTCTCCCATTAGCTCCTTTTACTCTCGTAAGGACTCTGCCCTCAATAGTGAGTGTTCCAAGTCTCTTGTTCATTTAGTGGTCGATGTAGGATTCTGCCCAAAGCAAATAAAATTCATCTGCATCAAACCAACCCAAGTCACTTCCCCAACTCTTGAGAGGAGGAGGAGAGAAATGAGCTCACCACTCACTTCTGCTAGAAGGCCTGCTACGTGTGAGCTGCGGGACTTCCGGCTGTCACTGAACTGAACCACACAGAGCTGCTGTCCGCAGTTGTTTCCTACGGACCATTTTAGGCTAGCAAGATGTACATGAAGCTGATAAAAAAAAGTCATCTGAGCTTAAATCTGATTCTTCTAATTGCCAGGCAAGTTGGACTTAACCCAAATACATATATTTTCAAGGTGTTTTTAAAAATAAATAAATAATAAATAAATGAATAAAATATATAAACACAATGCATGCAGTTCAAGGAACAGCTCATTTAATTTGAAGTTTCATTAGGTCAATTAAAGGATTCTCCTTAGAACCCTGTAGAACCTACTGCATATGACTATCAGTTTAGCATGGCTGCTCCAAGATATAATTTTACTTCAATGTCAGTTTGAAGGGGACAGGATACAAATAATATTTACCAAGGTTTTGCTATTAATCAAACTTAAAAGACACAACTACAAATGCTAGATAACCTATACAGGCTATATAATGTGATATAGTTTATGATACGTTACTGCTCTAAAATAACAGGTACGGTATATTGCATATAACTTACAGTATCTTTCAGTTCCTTAACAAGTGTGCATGTGTTTTCTCCATATAACCTCCAGTCAGTGTCACTCTCTCCTTAGTTGACTTCAATATGTGAACGTGTATGTTTGTTACCCAGTAATGTTCCTACTTGGGGCAAACTGTAGAGAGTGAAGCATGCTTTTAGTGGTCTCTACTGACACGTTCCCATTTATCAAACCTATTCCAACCTAAAAATCACAAAACGCAAGCACATCTTGTCATTTAACTTTTTGCGTTTGGTAAGGGTACCACTGAACAAATTCTGGTCCTCTGCTTTGTTTCAAACCAGAATGGAATACATTTTGTCATGGAGAATTGTATGAAACTAGGTCACAGCACACACAGACATACTGCAATGTTCACTGACCATTTTTAAAGTTAGGCAGCGACGAGAGAGAGAGAGAAAAAAAAAAAAGGCTCCTCATTTTCTTCGCTCACGTATCTTTCTCTGGCCTGAAATAGAAGTGTAGGGAGATAAAGCCAGCCCCATATACTCACCTGCATTGGAGCCGGTCAAATTATAGCGTGCATTCAGCTTTTTGATGATGTTCTCATGGATTTGGTACCACTCACTCTCTGTGTTACACCTATGAAAATATTACCACTTGGTTAAGCTTCAGTGATGCACAACATCAAGCAAGGACCCAAAAGCACGTTTGCTCTTTTTGTTATAACACTATAATGCTCTTCCCTAAATCTCCTTAGAATCCCCTAGAACCCACCGCATGTGACTGTCAGTTCAGCATGACTGCTCCACGATGAGCAGAAATGCACACCCTGATAACGCCTCTCACCTACCTTACAAGAGAGCAGCCGGGAAGAACGACTCAGATTAAAAACGGACCCAGAACAATGGGATCCACTGTCCCCAAATCTTGCGAGTGTAGGAAATTAAGATGGAAGAAACAATCCCGCCTCTTGTTTTCAGACATCAAACTGCCATCTACAACATTAGAACTCCAGCCTTCTTAGTTCACCCCAGTAGGGAAGGGAGAAAAGTAGTCTGCTTCCTCTTAGTTAAGTGACTTCAGAGATTAGGCCTTTAATTTAAAACTCCAAATACAATTAAAGCTCTTAAAGTGGGCAATTGAAATACCTTCCAGTTTCGGATCGGGTATTTGTTACTATTCTGTAAGTCCCAGATGGGCTAGGGATTTGGTCATTCTAATAAATAGAAATTTCTTCCAAACTGTTTCTAACAGACACCCTTCTACAGTGTTCTACTAAACTCAGTTTCTTCCCAGGTACAGTGAGTACTTTGACCACTATTCTGAAATGACTTCAAAGTCATTTGCTGAATTGGCATGTTTAAGGATTTTCTCTTCTAGGGAGAATTATCTGAAACCATATTCAATGCTTAAGAAAAAGCAGATGATAAAACACCACAAAGAGCAACATGACTATTTTTATGAGAATGAGTGCCTTCCAGAGGCAGAGCTGGAATTCATGGTCTTTCAGCTGCATAATTCAGGGTGACACATGTACCTGTCAGTCCTTCAGGTTTCCCAGTGGCAAGACAAATGTGGCACTCACTGCCCACACCTGGAAAGACTATTCTAAGACATGATGTGATTGTATTTGCAGAAAATTTTAGTCTTCTTAATAAGCAGTGCTATAAAACATCATCATGACATTGCTAGGCAGTGATGTGAAATGGTATCTGTGAAGATGCAGCCTGACAAGAGAGGGCTCAGGCCCTGGAGTTGGATCATCTTGACTGCAAATCTGATTCCCTTTCTCATTAGCTGGGTAACTTTGGGCAAGTTATGTAACTTTCTATCCTCGAATGTACAAAGGTGAGCTCACAGCAGCTGCTCTTTAGGTTTGTTGTGAGGAAAAAAGACATGCACAGAGTAAGCACGCAGTAAATAGATGATGTTTACGGCTACTACGAAGAAGGTCACTATGGATGTAAGGCCGGTCACGACAAATGAGGCGCTGCCATGTAATACAGAAGTATGACAAGTTCTGTTATCCATTAGCTTCAAGAACTTTTTAAGTTTGAAATCCAGGTCAAGGTTTTACCCTGTTTATTACGGATAAAGTGAGTTCCTAGTCCTCAACCACAGTGCATGGATAAATCTTTGTTAGCTAATTACTAAATGTGTTGAGCAGTTCCACTGGGTGGAGAGGAGATAAATCCATGAACGGTGTGACAGCGGTCAAAAAGCACTCTGAAGTATATGTCCCACAGTCAGTGGAGTTAGCCCTACATATGAAAAAGAAATATTGGCATGTGTTGCAGGTATCAGGACAAGCTCTGGAAAAAAAAAAAAAAGACAAAAGCAATTTGCTCATGGAGGTGACCAGAAACACAGTCCCTGGGCCAGGAATGCACCTGCTATAGTGGTTCCCACCTCTTAGCAAGGTGGTCAGAATAGGTTGATACAAAGCCGTATGCATTTAAAACATCATTTAACTTAGAATTTTAGCCATATCATGGATGTTCTTAATAAAGTATCATGGGTTAAACTGCATTCTCCCAAAAGATAATGCTGAAGTCCTAATAACCGATATCCTGTAATATGACCTTATTTAGAAAAAGGGTTCTTACAGAAGCATGTGTCATAACGAGATCACTGAAGAAAGCCCAATCTTATGTGACTGTATCCTTAACAAAGCTGAAATCTGGACAGAGATGGCCATGTACACATGGAGAACGCCATGTAAAGACAGAGGCACACATCACAGAGACGCATCTATACACCTCAGAATGTCAAAGACCATCAGCAGAACATCAAATGCCAGGGGAGATGAACAAAGCTGATTGTTCCTCACAGCTACACAAAGAACCAACCCTACCACACCCTGACCTCAGACTACCGGCCTCCAGAACCCGCAATAAATGGTCACTGAATTGTCATGCTGTTTGTGGTACTTTGTTATGGTAGATCCAGCTAACCAATATGTGGCATAAGAACATAATCACTTGAGCTTCCCTTTCCTGACTCTAATTAATTTATATTAAAATTACACTATTTCCTCCTTCCAAGAACAAACCGTCTGAAGGCGAATAAATGCTAGGTTGATAAATTCATCAGCAGCATTCTAGATGGTAGATTGTCTAATTGATAAACTGTATGTATTCACTGGCTCTTGATTTCATGTTCCTTGGCAGGCTCATTTGTAGAAGGTCAACAGATTACAGGGCCGAAAAATGTTTCATAAACCTAACCCATCCACCCACTGTCCCTCAGTGACCCGCACTGAGCAGTGTCTGCCCAGGTAGGAGCAACACACCCCCTGTGCCCAGCCGCTCCCTCCCTGTGCACGCGTCTTACATGTACACTTTGAGGACGAGGTCGTCCTTCGTCTCTCCTGTTAGCAGATCAGCAATGCTGAGAACTGCGCAGCCAAAGGGCCGCCGGTACTGCACACTGCAGGCATTCTTTTTTTCTCCTGCTCCCATTCGACCTGTCCAATTAAACAGTAAACACAACCCACGGAGACATCTGATTAGATTCATCTTAAATAGAGCCACACAGAGCAACAAGACAAGCCCTACAAAATGTAAAGGAGTCAGGAGAAGGACATAGGTGCAGGGTAACAGAAGACAGTGTTTCCGTCCTGGGCTCTGATTTCTGATCATAGAGCTGTACGACCTGCAACAAGCACCTTCTATTCTCGGTAACAGTGTCCTCTCTGGAATACAAAGACTGCAAAGATCCCATGCTTGGGAACCACCTTCATACTCCCATGGAGGCAGACCAGGAGGTCACATTATTGAAGGCAGTGATGGTGCCTATTTCATTTTCTTCTTAAAAATAAATTCCATATTTGAAAGTTATTTCAAAAATTTCACTTTTAAAAGGAAAGAACTGGAGATTCTTCAAATACACCAGGTAAGCACAGTTGGTGAAAGGAGCAGGCTCCTGCCTTACAGAACAGGAAATTCATAACTCGGTGGATCTCTCCTGTCTCTGGGGATCATTTTGATTGTTAGAAAGCTTAAACTTGTTCCTAGCTATCATATATTTTAAACCATGCTTTGATATATTATTTTAATTTGCTGTTGGCCAATTAGTTATCAGTGGATTATTTTGAAAACCAGCACCAGTAAGTATGCCAAAGTTGAAATATAGCACGTTAACGTGGGGAAAATATCTGCAAATTTGTCTCCAGATGCTTGTCAACAGATTCACAAATTGTTTCCTTCTGAGCAAAATTCTAAAGCACATCAAGATATCTCCTGTGTTGCCAAAATCCAATGCTGAATAGAATAATAAAAAAACAGAAGGATGGCAATATCCAATTTGGTTTTCCCTTCACCACTGATAAAGGAAAACCACCTCTGTAACATATCATCTTTAGTGAAATATTTATAAATAGCAGCCCAAAACTTGCTAGTTAATGAACAGAATCAAAAACTAAAAAATGGACAAAATAAAGACAGTTGCTTTTTAGATGTCGGGAATGTATGAACTTTAAACATCACATTCCTATGACCTGTGGCTGTTTTCTGTGGCTAAATTTCAATCTATGTAATTTTAATATAAGTTCTGCCTGCAAAGCAAACACCTTGAAATGTCATATTTAAATTTAACTATCAACCAACCATACTTTTAGTTATAGAACTGACTTAAATGAATTTAAAATACTGGCCATTCATTGAATTAAAAAAAAATCCTATTTATCTCTATTTTGAATGACTACAGATTGCATTAGGGTGAAATACATACTACAATTTTCATCAATCTAGTGATTTAAAGTAACAAATTTTTAACTCATTCCTTTATAGATCCAAGATGATAAAGAGATTAGGAAGAGTGCTGCTCTGAGAACCACACGAGCAGGCTCTCCAGCTAGCTCTGTCCCTCCAAGCACTGTCACATGTGGCTGTACGTTTTCTTTCCTGGCTCTGTGGGCACCTTGGATACCAAGGCTTTGGTTTTAATTACTATACAAAAAGGATGACCCGAGGCCAGCCTTGGTGTGCTCAACCCTAGGACTAATAAGAATGCATAGTACTGGTCCAATTTCTAGGAAAATTCTCTAAGCAGGATGGAACGTGGGAGGAGTGGGGAAAAATAAACTATGGAGCAACCAGCCAGGAGCCAAAAGGGGAGGCAGACACACCGAAAGAATTCAGTAACTCAGATGTACAGAGGAATACAGAACTATTAATTTCTCCTTGTTTCTCCCCTTTTCTCCAAATCTGGGCATAAATTCCCAGAACTGATGTATTATTGCTCCTACTTCCAGCAGCCAGTGAGGGTCACTGTGCCCTTTTCCCAGTAAAGCAGGTACAGGGACATTCTATAAAAAAATAAGAAGTTCCTGTCCCTGATAGATAACAGTCTTCCACTCCTTAATTTCACTGCTTCAAAGGAACTGGCAAATTAGGTCTTAACCTTTTTTTTTTTAGAGTGTTTTACCTTAATATCACTTTGCCTCAGTCTGAAAATATCAAGTCAGTAAGTAAGTCTTGTAAGTTTTCTGTAGCAATCCTAGGGAAGTATTCACTTAACCAAATCTAGGGGTGGTAGGTAATTTTATGGTTCGATATTCTTTCTGACAACTTAATGACCATTAAAAACCTTAGTAAGAAATATCATTAATGAAATACCATACATTAGCTCTGGGATAGGTCACAGTACTAAGGTGGATTCCTGGGCCACAGTGCTATGAGTAAAGGTTGGGGCTGGAAGGGCACATACTCTTCTGCATGTTTTGTCATCATGCAAACCTATAGATATTGTCTAGAAAGTTCCAGAAGCAAAAGTGGTTTACATTTTTCCCCAGTAATGTAGATTATTTTCATATTTTAGCAATGTTTTCATGAAGATATACAAAACCACATCTTATATTACCAATTTGCATAACAAATTTGAATTAAAAAACAAAGAAAATCACACAACATACTGTACCCCTACCGTCCTTAGAACAGATACAAGTTTTAGCACAAAAGTACATGAAAACCCAGACTCTTTCCCAAGATTTTAAATTTTTTCATTTTTCCCACATGCTAATTTATGAAAATTAAAAACAAAGAGTTTATTTTTTAAAACTTACTTCTCCTAGCCTTCAAATATAAACTTAACGTTAAATGAAAACAGGTTTTCAGAACATATTTCCATGAGAAAATCAGATAGAATTATCTACGTTGGATTGACCACATATTTCATAATCTTCTCTATGTACCATGTGGTTACTGTATGTATAAAATAAAAGCCTATAAAAACAAAGATCACATTGCAGAACTGCATAGCGAACTATTAACTCTCTTGCAGAAATATTCCTATGCAGGTAATGCAGCACAGTTAGTGAAGAAGTGGAATAAATTCCCAAGAGTGACTGGATAGCCTTACTGGAAAAAATTGTGTTGGCTACACTAGTCCTCTTTTCACCTTGCTACTCTGCTGTACAACACTTGCTTTCAGAGGCATTTCATGTGGAAAATGAGTGAACATATTCTGGCTCCACTGAATATGGAGAACACCAGAGTTTCCTGCAAAATATTAACAAATGCTACAGTATCTAAATGTTTCATAGTTAAATCAAACGTCAGGAAAGCTGGGATCAAAAAAGTTAGAGATGCATATTTATTTTTCCTTGTAGGACTTCTCAGAGCCTTTAATAAGCTGATGACATTATACAGAAAAAACACATAGTACTCGGTGCCTCAGAGCTCTTCTCTTATGGCACCTTGGGTAGCAATCTTCTGCGGCATTGTGCACTTAGAAAACGCTGGTTGGTGTAAAGCTTTCATAAATTTGCATGGAACGCTTTTCCTAAAAGTTTATTTTATGCTACGAGAAATTGGAACTTAAAAATACAAATACAAGATGTTTGGATCAGAGAGATTTAGGAGGTCCAATGAAACAAAATGAAACACAATCAAGTACTTAATGACATACTGAAAGAGACAAAAACCCATTTATGGTGGGTGAAGAAGTTGTATGTGAGGCTGTGAGGGCCAGAGAACAATGAACAACTTCTGCGCTTCTTGGATTCAAATTTAGCTGCAGACAGCCAAAACCAAAATTCAAAACCCCAAAACCCAAACAGAAACGCCCACAGAGAGACTTCCCAGCTACTTGTCCTAACGCAGGGACCAGTGCTATACCTACCAATTCGGATAATGTGCACAGTAATGTAGATGTCCTTTCTTAACTCGCTGCTACCCAAATCCTATCAAAAAACAAAGCCTGGTTAGTGTAGGAGTCACAATCTATACAGCAGCAATTAAACAGCATATTACATTATTTTCACATATAATAGAAGACAAAGATGAACATGGACATTCTTAATACAATGCTTATAGCAGAAGCACATGATACAAATCCTACTTTCAAAATATCAACTTTAAGTCAATTATTGTCAAGAAATACTTCAAAGGAAAGACTATGGATGATTCAATTCTCAATTATGCATTCTTTAAACACTTTGGAAATACATACTAAATATAAGGCCCCATGCTAAGATCCATCTCTACTGTACTTTGGTAATAGTACAACAGGGTCAACACTAGACTGACAGAAGTATCAAACAGTATTAAAATAATATGCTAAAGGAAGCAAAGTAACTCTGAATACTTTGGCTATAGATGTAATTTGGGTGCTATTTACAAAGGTTAAGCAAATTCACTATTTTCTCTCACAACAATTTCTCCTAAGTAATATGAAGTCCTCATATAATGACCAAGTTCTGTTCCTGGAATGAGGTGATTACCTTAATTGGTCGCTCAATGAGGAATTGTATAGCATATGTATATTGCAATATTCAGAACAAAGAAATGGTCAAAGCAAACTCTAACTTGATGACTTTGTGCTTATGTGCAAAACTCTTACATACAGTACCATCATGTATAACAGAACATAAAACTATACTTCTGTACTATACTGTACAATCAGCAAAAATTACAGCACTGTACTATAGAAACCACCATAAGACCACACTGCAGCTCATGCTCCTAAGTCTGAACAGCTGTGGGCCAGGTGGGTCACCAGAGGAGTCACTGTATAATTGGAGGGATGTGCCCCATGGATGAAACATGATCCACTTACCATGAAGAGAGAGCAGTGTCGTTCTGGTTTCTCTGGGGCTTTGGGAAGCCCATTTCTGTTCAGTCTCAAGAAAAATCTCTCACTATAAGAGGGGGAAAGAAGTTTCACACTTAAAAATGATTTAATATTTATCCTTTTGATAACTGCTCTTTCTCCGAAGAGTTAAGCTCAACATTTATTAGACCACTCACAAAAGTGCTTATATAAGTTAGGGGAGTACTGCTTATAGCAAACATTTGCTTCACTTCTGATAAAACTGTTGGAGCAAAACATAAGTGCATCTGCAAAGTAATTAACTTTTAAAACAACAGGGTAGGTTTCCATGCCATTAATAACACTGATATTATTTCAAAAGGGGAAACCAATGCACAAAATGAGAAAATACAGCCTAATTTCTGTGCATATACCTGAGTTTTTTTCAAGTTTTATATTATTTAATGAAAATTAAGAGCAAATAGCTTTATATTTTATGGACTTCTATAATCCAAAATGCAAACAGAAGTTCTAAGAAGTAAAATTTGCATTTTCTTTAGTCTATACATGAACAGATCTCACTGAACATGCATTTGAAAATACAGTGCTACCTACATTTAATGTAAACACAAATGATGCTGTTGATCAGCCAGTAATTCAAGGCAATAAATAGTTATGAACACCACTGAGAGTCAAGATAATATCACATGTATGTTAAAAAATGAAATGATTACAAATCCAAGAAAAAAGCCACCGTGAGCTTTGAATCCTAATGAAATTTCAATATCCTGGTGCCTATGATAAAATCAAACAGCTGACTGCCACAGGCAGAGAACACAGAACGAATCTCCACTGAATGTGAGATTATCACATGGCGTGTCCTTGCTCAATGCTGCTTCTGCCTGCAGACACGGAGGGACAGAGAGTGTGGGGTCTTAGAAAAAGCCTTGAACCTACCCAGTTTCTGTGTTATTCATCACTAGAGCTTTGCTTGAAACAATGGCTCTTTATCTAAATACACAGAAGGAGAAAAATGAGAACCATAAGCAGATCTCTAAGGAAGCATATGCATTCGAATGTATGGCTGTTTTGGAACATTTTGGTTTTCTTTTGTGATCTAAATCTGGACAGATATATTTAACAGATTCAACGGGCTAACTTCATCTTGTTCTTGTATTATGCCTATTTCTGACTTCCCCTGTGAGGAAGGGTACCCAATCCACATTTCTAGGGAGCCGTTTTCATTCCTATTACTCAGGCTTTTCTACAAAACAGGTGGCTGATAAGGCATGAATGATGAAAACATAAATTGCTGCAAGAATCCTCAACTGAAGCTCAATTCCCACAAGGTGTTATTCTGAAACAGAGCTGGCAATGATGTACAAACAAGGAAGCAGAGCTAATTAGTCTCATCCAATTGTCATTTACTATAATTAAACAAAAAAGATGGCAGGCTGTCATTATAGTTGAAGAAAATTCAGTATTGTTTTAAATTTAGGGTATGATAAAAACATAAACAAAAATTCATTGTGGGACAAAATAATTACATTTGAAATAGTCATATCATCAGGTAATATTTTTGAGAACCCATCATTTGACAAGCATTCTGCTAAGGACTTTACATGGATTAACTCCTTTTGTACTCACTATGCTCTCAGGAAGTAGGTATTATTATGATACATACCCCATTTTATAGATGGAAAAACTAAGATAAAAATAGTTTTGCTCAAGATCATGGAGCTGGTATTTTACTAAGTAAGGATTCTATCCCAATTATCAACTGAAAACCCTCACATTTCACTTCAGTTTTATAGGAAAACTATTTCTCTGCTGTATACAAATATTGAGCAAACATTTCCAGAATGCTGAGATAAAGACAAAGGCATTCATGTACTTGGGACACCCACATGACCTTATCAAGCCAAGTCCTAAGATTTCAGGGTAAATGTTGCTCTTCTTAGGAGAAAGACATGTGACTTCTGACTTAAAATGCTTCAAGGCAGCCCTTGATTGAAACTGTCCTTTGGTAGCTTTGTCAATTAAAAAATAAGTTAAGAAATAAATTAGTCTACTGAACAAAGGCAAACTTCAAGAAGATTTAGGAACTTGCTTTTACTTGGTCAAAACTACTAAGGTTTCAGACTGCTGTTTGTTGCATTTCTTCACTGCCAGTCCCTAGCTAACATGTTTATTAATTACATTTTAGCACAAAATGTAAGCAATATGAGCAACTTCCCATCACGTGTATCACTGGTAGTAGAATCCACGCTGTATATTTTGAGATTTGTATCTGTGTGAGGTCTTCTTTGCATACTGAAACATTCTAGACATCCATACTATCTTCTGACAGATCAGTTTAAGATGACAAATACCAATAAGATTAATATAGAAAAATCGACCAACATTTGAGATATTACAACATCAACTGTTGTTACAAAATACTATTCCTTATCTGTGAGTTTCATCAATGTTCTGCTTTAAAAAAATCCTGTTTTCTAAAATATTCTATTTTCAGAGAAAGATCCTTTTTGCTGTCACTATTTTAATTTCACTAGTCTAGACAGAATCCTGATTATGCACATATTATAGTATATCATATCCTATTCGAGAAAGAATATCAATATGTACCAAACCCATGACGTATCGCTTAGCTTAAGGATGCCTCGAGGGAGAGACGGAAATAGACGGAAGATAATACTCTGGAGAAATAAGTCAAATGCAGTTTATTAGAACTCGTAGTGGTTTTAAAACGGGAAATAAGAAAAATCTCTGTGACCAACTAAAAGACGTTTTTCCTCTTTTGGTGATACACAGTTGTTCTACGAACACAATCAGCTTCTCTTCGGCTTTACTGGTGTGGCAACTACTCCATCAGCAAATGGTTTTAGAGGGAAAAAAGGCCTATGGGAATATATTTCAGAATCTTTGGATTATAATTACCCACCCACACTCACAAGTTCAGAGAACAGCAGAAGCGATGCCTAAACAAGTTAACGATACTTCATCCCAGCACATCCTCTACCATTCTCCAGACTACCTCATGTCAAGTTTTGTGGCCAGACACAAATGTATTTTTGATGTTCTATCTGAAGTTTGTTTCTATCGCAACCCTACTACACGTGACCAGGAAGCAAAACTAATTTTCATAAAATTAAAACATGTCCTACTACAAGATGCATATACCTTCAATACATCATCTATACCTACTTCCTAGTCACAGGACGTCTGCCTGTTTCTTTCCTATTACACTGTGACCAGCTAGGGGAAAGGCTCACACCAGGGTATCTATGGCCTCTAGCCAGTGATAAGACTAAATAAATTCAATCTTTTAGGAGAAGAACATTCAAATAACGAGAGAGCTTTAAATCCTTCCCAAGATTCACACGTGCAATGAATGTCATTTACTTTATGGAAGGGAAATGTACAAAATTCTCCAAAGAGACATTTTAATCAGTGGTGCCTCACCACTAGATGTGGGACTCATCTAATTAACTTCACAGTTCTTCTCTGTCCTAAATCATGCCATGTAATACTGTCTCTCTATTTTTTTTTTTAATATTTATAATGTTAAACATATAGGAATGGAAAATCTACGGTAGCAATATTTTCTAATGCTTCTCTCTTCTTCAAGATTAAGTAAACAGAATATATCTAAAAACACTGAAAAGTGAGTACGATTATCAGCAGAGAAAAATCATTATTTGCCTTCCTCATATACTGCCATGTTCTTTCAGAGAAAATGTCACTGCAGAAGAAATTTAATGTCTGACTAAATTCTGTGTGAGCCATCATAAATCAACAGTGACTAATATTTTTGGAAATAAGAAAATAACAAATCATAATTATTTACTATTTATAACCACCTTCTTTCAGCAAGAATTTGAATAAAACCAAGGGGATAAAATAGAACATAAATATGTGTCACTAGCATGGCCTCTGAGGAAAAATAATAAAAGCAAATACATATTCCATTCTAGACCCTGTGACTTATGCCTTAGAGGAACTTCTCCTTGAATCCCCACAAGCACCCTATGAGGCAGAACGACAGTCCCATTTGACACACAAAGAAGCTGGAGCTCCAGCTATCAGGTAAGTTAGCCAGAGTGTACGGCTGGTCAAAGGAAGGAGGCCGGTTATTAACATCGACAGTCCAACTGTGGCTCCTGGTTACAATGCTACCTGTTCTTGAAAGAACGGAGCCCTTTAGCAGTGGAGTAGGAGGAGCAAGATTACCCATGACACAGGAATCAAGGGTTTTTAGTGCGTTTTCAGTAAAATTCAGAAAGAGTAATTAATAAATGCATGAAGCCGAAACATAAAGGCACAACATATCTGTGTTTATGAGGCTTAGACCTGTGATCACTTGCTTGACTACATAACTGAAATTCTGATGTCCTGAAAAAGACATAACGAAGAGTGTTTTTCAAGAGCATAATTTGGTAAACATGTTCTTAGGGTTGATGCAAGCACTGCAGGAAGCACAACAGGCATTTCTAGAGCCTCTACAGGCTTCTCTTCTGTCTCTCAACCACTCAGAAGCAGGCAGCCTTCAGTTGCAAAGGCCCTGTCCAGAGTCTGGCAGGCTAGGGCGGGTCCAGAAAGGTCAGGCAGCCACCTAAGTAACAGTACCAACGGCTCTCCCAGCAGGGTCTTACCACTACAATCTAGTGCCTTCAAAGTGCAATGGAAGTAAAGATACGAATGGCCAATGCCAGAGATGCGGACACTTCCTATGGGATATATATATTCTAAAGATTTTCATGCAGACTTTTTTTATATTTCCCTACACAGATTTAAATTTATCTCTTACAACCCAGCTCTCACAAGAAGCAACACTATCGAGTGATTTAATGCCTGTGAAGCCAGGTATGGGGGTGCATGCCTGTAATACCAGCACCAGGGAGGCTAAGGCAGGAAGATCACAAGTTCAAGTCCAACACTACAGAGTGAGATCTTGCCTTAAAAAAAAGGATGCTTTGTTAAATAAAATCAAACTTTGTTTGCTTTGATTTCTTGGCAAAGCAAAGCCAAGTCACGCGTCTTAAACATAACTATGTTGTGTGTGAGAGACAACAATGACTTTACATTGAGCAACCGTGCAGGAGGGCACAGCAGAAGCCCAGGAGGAACAGTGCGTACAATAAGAGGGATGAGAAGATGCGAAGGGTAAGAGGACAGCTCAACAGTACCGGCTTTGGTGCTCTATCTGGAAGGCCAGGAACACAAATGTAAAAGGATCTCAACAGCTTTTGTTTTACTGCTTCTCCTACATTTTCTGAAATGCTTCCTGATTGACTAACAGTACAGGATGCTTCCAATAATCCGTTGCAGGAGATGAGAATGTTCTGCCCCAAAATATGCCTATTTGGCATAAGCGCTGTTGAGCTAAAGACAATTGAGAAGCTGTACATGCAGGAAGTCTCTCTGCCCTCTTTCTATCTGCCTAAAAACAGGACACAGGTTTATGAAGATCAAGGGTTGCCAGCCTCCTTCTACCTGGGAGAACAAAGTTAAGCAATGAAGACAACTTTAGATTCTTGTGGGCCTGGACACAGCAGCGCAGGTACCTATGTTAACAACTTTTACTAAATACCTTTTGCCATCTATTTGCCTACCCATCCCGAACTACTGGCCCTCACGACACATAATTCCTTCGTCTTGCCACTTCTCTAAACATGTACGGTTGCTTATTGATGATGCTGTGTAAGCTAGAATTCAAAGTCACCTCTTTGAGAACTGCTCACCATTCCCTGAGTATCTTCCATGTACACATGAAATACACGTTCATAAACTGAAGCTTTTCTCTTGTTAACTTGTCTCTTGTTACTGGGGCCTGTTCCGACTGACAACCTATGGGGGTTGAAGAAAAACTTCTTTTTCCTCCCCAACACTGAGAAGAGGCTGTAACTGTGTTCTTCCTAGCATAAGCAACAAAAGCCAACTCGAAGTAGAAAAGTTTCAGCAGCACCGTAAATCACCGAGATGATGTCTCAAAGCTGGCGCTGCCTCAGGCCAGGCAGAAGACACTGGGAGAAGTGGGTACAAGGCGTGCTGGCAGCTCTGGAGCGGCCACCTGAGCACAAGCTTTAGTGCTCACTGAGATGCCACATGCACAGGGAACACTCAGGGTTAACACAAGGGACCCGCTGTCTTTCATCCAGGGCACCCACCTTCTCTGGAGGCGCTGCATAAGGCCCAGGCCTTACTGGGAGATCCTGATTTACTAGGTCAGGGCAGACTGAAAAGAGTCCCCTATGCTCAAAGGCCCACACATGCTAAAGAACTTCCATTTCATCCCAAAGCCCAGGTCCTAACAACGCCCAACTACTGTCTTTGTGACTGTCACACATACCTGCAAACAAGCAACAAACCCTTGGTATCTTACCAGCAAAGACCTCCCCTTTCTCCTCAAACCACATTACTAACACAAATGAAAAAGTTGTTCGTTGGCAGCACATGAAAGGGCTCCTCAAGCACTTCTTCCTAGATACAGCTATTAATGTGCTTTCTAATTTTAAAACTAAAGCCAGATTAGGGTCATAAACTCTTTTGATTAAAGGGAAATGGAAAGAGGAAGACCCTGGATACCAGTGTTTCCATAATAGTTTATCTAAGGAGGAAACAGACTGTGTTTTCTTTTCTTACTATTAACATCCAAGCCCAGATTCGTTTCATGAGTACTTCTGTGTTGCTGCAGGACTGAGCTACAAATGATAAGAGGGCTCGGATAGGACAGTGGAGGACGTGCTCAGCTGAATCACATGAAAGGAGACAAGCTTTTAAATGACAGCCATGTCTGCTGCCTATTTTGAATATCAAATCAATTCTTTCTTCCTACCCAGGATGATTTTAAACCATTTCCTACCATTACTATTATTTATTTTGCAGAGAATAAAGATATCTGAAACAAAATATTTTAGGAAGGTAAAACTCCATGGAAAAAGGAATGCAACATTCCCTTAAAATTATAAATAGAAGATGTGCATATCAATTGATGTTTCTTGTTGCCAGAGCTATTACCAAGCTAACTGACTAATGAATTAAAGGAAGGATTTTGATTATTGTTTTAAGAAAGATCACAGTGACTCTAAATTCAGAACATTTGGGACTCTACAAATCTCAAAGGTAACTTCCAATAAAATCCTTAGAAAGAGAAATACTACATAACTAACTAAATGACTTAGAAAGATTACTTGCTGGGGTTCCTCTCCAGAGAAGCACTTAAGAATTTAACTGCAAGGGGCTGGGGATTTAGCTCAGCGGCAAAAGCGCCTGCCTGGCAAGCGCAAGGTCGTGAGTTCGGTTCCCGGTACCGGAGAAAAACCAAAAAAAAAAGAATTTAACTGCAAAAAAAGTTTGTCAGAGAAGCTGCTAGAAGCAGGCATTGATAGGATCTAGGTCAATAGAAATAGAGACCAGCAAAAGAAGCCCTGCATGTAGGCAGAGTGCCTTAGTCTTCAAGGCCCACAAATTTACATAAGCTGACCATTGTAAACACTATATAGCTGACATTTAGTAAGAAGGGAATCACTCTGATCTATACATGGTAATTATTCTCACTTTTCTAACAATGTCTCTTTGTTAGAAGAGCATGTTTAATAAGAAATGTTGAAAATGAAGTAAATCCAAGCCCTTTTTGAGTACTCTGCATTGAAGTATGCATTTTTTTAAAAGATAAAGCAACCTTAAATAAAAAACAAAATACGTAAGAAAAATCCACATAGTCTAAGCCCTGCAAAAACACTGGATATAATAAATCTTTCATGCATTTATTATCTCAAAAAGATACTCTATTTTAAAGAAAACAAATTAAAACCAAATTTCCTTTTCAACAGCTTGCTGAGACATAATAGCCGATGGATAGATCCTTCATATTCATTACAATTTAAAAACGGAAGCCTATCCAAATTGCCATTAAACAACATTAATTCATCATATGACATATGTACCTACACACTCTGAAGGTCAGGTGCCTTTTTAACCAGGTGCTACCAAGGCTCTGTACTGACAGGAAAATGCTCACATGTATGAGGACAGGGCACTGTTTTCTGCTGAGGTCTACAGTTTCAGCAAATTGAAAAGGGGAACTTAAAATGAACTGAGGAAGAGGAAAGGTTAGGAATCATTACTTTATACACAATATACTTCCTCAACATAAAAATTACACGCTGGATACCAGACAAGGGGATAGCATAGAAACTCTCACTTTAAAAGCATTCTTCTACATTTTCAACACGGGCAGAATGTACAATCCTCTGGGGATGAACGTTTCTCCTCTCTGACTCAGTGACATCTCCCCCAGAGGTCTGGGAGCCTGCAGAAGGGTGACAGCAACAATCACCTGCTCAATGAAAGAATGACTGAACGAAACGCACTGCTTCTACAGCAAGGGCATGAAATTTATGACGCTTAACTGGAGGGAAAAGAAGGTGCCGTCTCTGTTTAGCTTGTAATCCAAAATCTTCAAATGGAAATACTCAGTGGAGGATGTGTATACATTTACCTGGCAAGTTTTATGTACTTTTTCTTCCTTAGCATGACAGTGTTTGCAAAGGATGGTTCCCAAGAGACAGGTGTGAGAACACAGTTCTGATTCACAGCATGGAACATGAAGTAACTCTACAAATGTTTCTGACACACTCAGCACCTTGACTTCCCTCCCTTATTAAGAAGCACAGCCCCCCTGGAGCAGAAGGATGATAGCAAAGGTTAAGACACTAATGGTGTGATCTCTTAATGCTTCCCCTCAACAGCTTGAAAGCTTCCTTTAACCAGCATCCCCCACCCTGTATCAAGCACTCTGCAAGGAGCTGAGAACATAAAGACGATGAGAGGGCACAGCCACATCATTAATAATTTCTTTGTCAATGCTGAATCATCCTACAACGTAGATGGCACTGAATGCCGAAGAAGTCCTGGCACGGTGGTTGCTATGTGTGATGATGGCTTTCCCTGCAGAGAACTTACAAAACTAAATTATTCTGAATTCCCTACAGGCAGCAATCACAGGATTAGAGTAAGAGCTGACCAGAATTCTAGAAGGAAAAAAAAAAAAAAAAAAAAAAAAAGAAGAAAGAAAGAATAGAAAACGTCAATCTGGTTATCTTTTAAAACACAGGAACATGTACCAAAAGGTTTTCCAATCACCTTCTAAAATACTTCACTACTTAAGTACAAAGTGACCCAGTCACTCAAGTAAGTGCTTAGAGCGAACAGGAACTAGAAAGTCAAGGCTGAGGCTACCTACTCTGTGGGCTTTTGGTTTTCTGCAACTCTGAATTTCTAGTCACTCATTACTATAATACTGCAATTTGTAATTTCAAAAATATTTGGCATTGTATGGCTTTGAGAATGCTTTAGAGAAAAAGAGTGGGTCAGTGCTACCTTGGGTGTTCTCCATATGAATAAAGCTTGTTGGCTTCTTTGCCTGTTGGTTTTCATTTAGATCTTCCTCCTAGCTGATTTCTACAGGATCTCTCCTAATATAAAGACATCACCACAGCTCTAAAGCAATTACATGTTGTTGCTTTTTTTTTTTTTTTTTTTTTTATGTGACACAGAAGTGTGAGCATAGCGGGAGTAAACCACAAATCTGATTAACTCTGAAGTGACAATGACTCTAATTTTCGTGCACCTGCGAGATGGAGAGGAGGGAGGGTGGGAGGCAGTCGTGCTTTTCAATAAGAAGCCCAGGGGAAGGTCGCCGTGGGTCACGGACAGGCAGACACCCACAGCGGAATCTGTGCCAGCGCGTCTAGACACAGCAGGAAGTGCTCCGGGCTGTGTGCGGTGGCTGATATTGCCACAATTCAAGGAGGGTCTCTGAAGGCCTTCTCCATCTATTTTTGTTCTCGGGGTTGTGCTCCTGGCATGTCTGGTCAGTAGAACTTTGTCCAATATTGCTGCTACTTTGGTCTGAAGAGTTTACACTTTTTAGTTCATTTTATAACAGGACTGCAAAATGAGATCTATGCCCACAATCTTTCAACATTTACAACAATAAGTGTTCCTTATTTTATGTAAAATAGAGATGCTGATCTGTGTGATCGTGCTGTGGTAAGCTGTAAATGATGTATGAAATGAGAAATGCCAGCACAGTGCACAGAGAATTAAAAACCATATCTGCACTGTTAACTGTGTTATGTACTACAATGTACACACAAAAATATGAGCATTTATTCTGGGTCTGGGCCAAATAATTATTCTCTCTGACAGCTCCCTTCCATACATGTTTGAAAAATTTTCCCCAAAACTGAGTCTTTTGAAAAGAAGGTCAAGTTCTTTCATTTTCTTTCGAAATGAAAAAGCTCTCAGATCCTGCCAGCCTCTGAGGAAAACTATTGGATGATGATTTCTGAGCGTCTCCTCACCGCCTTTCTCATGTTTTTGCAATCCTGTCTCCTGCTTTTGACCCTTCTTTTCTGGGGACTCCTGGCAAAAGCCAACCTGGGAACCAGGACTCACTGCCGATGTCAGCAGTCGCTTGTTGGTGGGTCCCCCACGCGTCCAGCTATTTTATTTTCATCAGTAACTTGCTTTGTATCAGGCTTTTTAAAAAGAATTTATCTTTTAACTATTTTGAATTGAAAAAACAAGATTATATATACTTACACAACACGATGCTTTGAGAAATATGTATGGTACACTGTGGACTAGCTAACTCAAACCACATTCTTACCTGTGTGTGTGCAGTGAAAACACCTAAAATACTCGCTGAGCCATTTTCAAGAATATTATAGATTACTAATTATAATCACCTTGTTGTATAATACATCTCTTGAGCTTACTTATATCTAACAAGTTCTGTACACTTTGACCAACATCTCCCTATGTCTCCCTTCCCAACCCTACGGGAACCATCACACTTTCTCTACTTTTTTGAGATCAACAGTTTTACATTCCACATACAGGGGAGATCATGTGAGGTCTGTCGTTCTCAGTTTGGCTTGTCTCATGTATAACGTCCTCCACATTCGCCCATGTTGTACGTCTCAGGATCTCTTTCTTTACAAAGGCTGAGTAGCATTCCATTGTGCATACAGTCCTATTTTCTTTACCCATCCATATGCGGTGGACAGTGCTCAATGAACACGGGTGTGCAGATGGTTCTTAATCAGACCGATCTCATTTTCTCTGAGTACACACTCAGTAGTGGCACTGCTGGGTCCCCATCACACTCTTGCTCAGAGTTTGCTTCCCTTCTGCCTGCAACTCACTTTCAGACCTAAATTCCCTTTAGTTCTCTCTTTGCTGTCCAACAACAGCTGATCCTGTTTTGTACTTTACTTTCAAAACCCTGAGGCCACAAACCCAAATTCCTTCTGCTCTACCTCAACATTTTATACCCATCTCACTTCCCCTAACTCCCACACTGACAAAATACATGTCCTTCCACTTTTCAAAGCAGATGCCTCCACTTGGGTCCCGGATTCCTCTGCCGTTTGCTGTAAGGTTCAACTCTGGGTCTCCGGTTGGGCACCCTACCGCGGGCACACAACAGTTACTCGTATGCATGCGGGTAATGAGTGAGAAAAGGAAGAAGTAAGCAGTCCGAGCAAATATACGTTCTTACATCTGGAATTTCCTCATTTGGGGGACGATGAAGGTTTCGAGTTCCCAAGAGGATTCTTCCACAGACCCAAGATTTTGCTTAAACTAGACAGTATTTTCCCTCAAGCACAGCATCCTTATTGATCTTCTAAAACCATCCAGTTTGCTTTGTATGTGAATCAAAGCTTAAGCTTTAAAGGCCTTATTATTATGTTTGTGATCATCAGGAAAGCATTCCCCTTACACTCTGTCAAATATATTATGAAAGATATTATTTTCAGCTTATGTGAACCCATATATGTTGTTCTAGGTAGAACGGAATCCAGGCCACCTCTGGGGCTAGGGAGTAGACCAAAACAATAACCTGGTCTTCTTTAAAAACAAAAAAAACTAGAAAAAAAAATGCTGCCTTCTTTGTTTTACTGACCACAAGTGGAAAACATTAAGTTATGTTGAGCAAGTTATCTGCTAACTGCGTACACTCCAAGTTAAACCAAGAACCAAAAACTTGTCACAGGGAACCAGCAAGAATTCAACTGTGCCATGCTGCCTCTCCTTCTCTATCGATGAAGTAGTTCACAGCAAGTCTTATCTGTAATTCCACTAGCTCACTACCTGTGAACGAGTAGGTCTCTCTAAACTTCACGTAACGGTAATGTCATGCACCTGAAAAAATCCACAGTTCCTTGGAATATATGATTTCCTAAGGATTCAAGAGCAGCTACCACATATTCCCAGTGATGTCAAAGTATACTTCCTCCTCTGGTCTTTTAAAATCCTCCATACTACAGCTAAGATTTACTGACCAATAACCAGATATCAAGCATTACACTAAGAAGGTAACGCTCAAACACTCAAGTAATTCCACAGGTAATGTACAAATATTATCCCTCTTAACAGATGAGTGAACAGCCAGAAAAGATATGAACTACCTTGTCAAACTGATAATGCTACTCCATGGTGCGGCCAGGATTTCAACCCAGGACATCTAACTTCAGAGTGTGGCCACTTAGGTTTTTTTTGGAGGGGTGGGGTCTTTCTGAGACAGGGTCTTGCTATGCAGTTCAGGCTGGCCTTGAGCTCACTTTGTAGCCCAGGCTGGCCTCAAACTCACTAGGATCCTCCTGCCTCAGCCTCCCGAGTGCTGGGATTACAGGCATGCACCACCATGCCTGGCTCACTTAGATATAAAATGTACAAAACCATAGGAAGGTACTTTTTTCGTTGATGGACAGAAATTCACACATATTGTTCAATAGGAGTCCATATTTTTAAAAATTCTGTGCCTCACAAAATATACTTACCACTCATCCTTTCCTTAAATGTAGAACTGGAATGATATACTGAATAAAAGACACTTAGAGGCATTATAAAGTTTATATGGAAATGAATCATTTCAAGGAAAATGAAGGCTTAACTGTATGATAGCAGGGGAAAAAAACCCCTAACTTCAGAAAAGTATATGAATAAGCCATCAGAAGAAAGTGAACTTTATCGTTATTTAATTACCAGGATACTACTTTTCCAGAAGTGCCATTCTGCTGTTAATTTCTCAGATACAAGCCCCTGCCAGCAACTTGCACGCTTGCTATGGTACGCTGAGTACCAAATGGTGGCACTCAAGTCCTGTGAAACGTGTTCTTGATCGAAAGTAATGAATTAGTCCCAAGACAAACTCACAACTTTAATTAATGAAGCCTTAGAATACGCCAATAAACAATGTAATGAAACTTATAACAGAGGAAGTCAGCCACCGAACTATGTCATTTTCACTGGCCCATGTAATTTACAGTCTGTTGATGATTAACTGACACCTGTCAAGGAGAGATACACATTAATATACGCATCGAGAGCCATAGAGCCTACAGAAAAACACAAACACCACGACTATTTCTACTACCATGTAGGGCAAGAGGCAGTTTTAAATACACGCTGAAGGAGAACTGTAACGTGTAATGCTAAGTATTTTGATTTCTCAATATAATAAAAATTCCTATTCCCAATCCTCTTGCCCAGTTAGTCCACATCCACACCCTTTCCTTTCTTCCTTCCTACAGCCCGTGGCTAATCTCCCCATCTGTGAGCTCAAGTCTGTTTCCAGACCCTCCTCTCCTAAGGGACCCGCAATCATCAATGACTTCCTTCTCTCCGGGTGTGGCCTCCTCCTCAGTACTGGATCCTTCCTGTGATTCTTAATGAGTTCAAATCTCTCCTACACAAGTTTCTGAAGAGAACAAACCCTACACACTTCCTTTATGACATACTGGTGAATAAGAAGAATATAACATATCACCAACATTATAGATAATAAGAATGGGTGGAAGGTAGTGGAAGATTCCTCAGCAGAGTACCTCATTAAAATACCAGCCCTCCACCACACACCAGCATGGGGCTAGGTATTCATCTGCGTGCCTTGGTTTCCCCACCTATTAAAATGTAAATATTTGTAGTGTTTACTTCATAGCAGAGTCACAAGAGCTACATAAGTTAATATTTTTAGAACAGATTAAAACAGAGCTTGTCATATGGCAACCATTATACTTACTAAATGAATATAATAAAATTATAGGTGACATCAAGAACTGATTCTCTTTGCCTTACCAAGCTGAACTGGGCAAATCAAACTTTCAGTCAGATGAATACTCTCCAAATACATTCCACACATGTGGAACTTAATTTGGTAAACTCATTTTTTTAAACTAATAACTGCCTTTTATAGAGCTAAACCAAATCAAGATTGTAGAAACTTCAAATAATTAAAAAGGTGTTGTTTCTGATGATTGTTGAGTCCAACCCGTGGCACCTTCAGGGTGCTCTGGGCTGGTGCTGTTACACAAACAGCTGAGGAAGGTAAGTTAGGACAGAGCTGTGGGCTAGGTATACATCATCAGGACGCTGTCAGATGTGCCTGGATCTGTCCTGCCGCAGGAGTCCATAACACGCAATGGAGGCCTAATATTAGTAATCATTTTCAGATAAAATTAACAAGCTTTCTAAATATGGTTGAGCTTCAATGATTTAAGTTTTTGTTCTTTTTCTTTCTTTCTTTCTTTTTTTTGGTTGTTGCTGTTTTGCCTTTTTGGGACAGGGTTTCACTATGCAGTTCAGGCTGCCCTTAAACTCACTTTGTAGCCCAGGTGGGCCTTGAACTCATAGCAATCCTCCTGCCTTAGCCTCCCTGAGTGCTGGGATTACAGTGGTGCACTACGCCCAGCTTGTTCTTTTTCTTCTAAGGATGTTTATTTTCTGGAAAATGTCTCCTGATACTGAGGAGTTAATACACGTTTCCCAATGTTACTGAGTGAGCTAGAAGGCGGGTATTTTCACATAATGGTCCTTTTGTAGTTGATACTTGCTAAATCTAAGTACCAAATCTAAGACCTCTGATCACTGGTCTATAGTAAGAGCTGATGCAACTTTGCTTAAAATATTTTCAGAAGGACTTAATTTCAAATACCAATTTCTATAGCATGGATTACCATACTTCTGATCCCATTTACTAGTTTGAGTATTGTCACTATGAGTGATTTGTAATCCTTTCTTATTAAGGCTAGCAGCTTTCAAGCATTCATTAGTCCAATAAAGTCGTGTTCAGGTATGGAAGTTTTCAGACAAGTATCGAAGCTCTCAGAGAGTAATTGCAATAAGCAATTACAACAGAGTTGGGGTGAAGAGAGCAGGCTTTGGGGCCAGACAGCAGGGCTTGCGGCTCTGTTCTGCCTTTCATGCTTATGTAAGATTAGGCGCATGACCCAACTGTCTGGACCCTGCCTTCTCACCTACGAAGTACGTAAAGCCCTTGGAATTCAGGGGGTTAATGTTCCACAAATGCTGGCTGCCTGCTTCTTACAGGAGTTTTTATTTGTTTTGGGGGGTTCCCCCCCAATTAGTTATGTGCCTGATGAGAAGAATAAACATCTTCATTTCCTTTGCATTCCTCCACAGGCCCTCCACGTTGGTTCCTCCACCTGCACTGGGACAAGGTAATTTCCCACCATTAATGGTCAGGACACTGCCATAAAGATCACATTTACATTGTATTTTGTTTCATATAAATTATAGTTATAACAACAGAAGCCTCCTTTTAACTATACCAACTATTTCCACTAACTTTTATTGCTTAGCATTGAACTTTGAGCTGGAGGTACAGGCACTTCGGAGGCTGATGCAGGAAGATTGACATGCAGTCAAGGTCAGTTTGGACTACATAGTGAGTTAAAGGCCAACCTGAGCAACATAGCAAGACACTGTCTCAAAAGAAAAGAAAAAAAAAAAAAAGAAAATACTAAGAGGTCTGAGATTTGCCACAATCTGTTAAGCAAAAAGGACTGAAAAGGGATATAGTTAAGACAAGATCAGCCCTGAGCTGGTAATCGCGGAAGTTGGTGGAGGGTACACGAGGGCTCCTTACGTTAGTCTACTTATTTAATGTCTAAGATTTTCTAAAACAAAAAGTTGAAAAAAGAAGCAGAAACACATAAAGATTTGAAAACATTCACATAAGAAGAAACACAGCAATGCCCTAAAATCATGTTATATTTATAATAGATTTTTTCTGAGGTGAGGCAAACTCCGTATGCATGAGTTGTACCAGGTGGGATGAATAAAGCAAGAACTGTTGACAGCTCTGTGATGAAGGAAAAGACAGAGGTAAGACAGCCAGGGTCCTGTGTCCGACTGGCTCCACAGGAAACAATCAAGCCCAGTCCTACGATCCCTGCATTTCACCTGAAGACCGCAGTGGGATGTGAAATAAATCAGAATCAGACACAAGTTTAAATTTCACATTGTTTCTCTTATATGAGAAACCCAAAATACAAATACAGAGCAAATTAAAAGCTAATAGGAAGTCTGGAGAACTTTTTCAATTAGCAAGGGGAACAGAAGATGAAAACGGGGGATGAAAAGAGAACTGAAAGAAACAATGGAAATAGAGCTTTTGCAAATGGCAAGGGGAACGAGAGTTGGAGGGAGCAGGGAGGAGTGGGAGATGAAGTGTACGAAGAAAGAATTAAGATGTGTTATGTACGTGTATAAACACTCCCACGATAAATGTAATCATTACATACTTCAAAAAAAAAAAAAAAAAAAAGGAAGAAAAAGATCCTTGCCATTGCCTCATCCTCAGCCTGTCCACCAGGGACACTGCCACGCCTGGCTGGCAGTGTGAGCCAGACCCACTCTTCACAAGGTTTTCAACACTCCCCCAAAAGAACACATGCTATGTGGCCTGAGCCTTCAGAAATGCCAATCAAATAATCCTGCCATTGTTCCAAATATCTAGTGAGCATACACTGTGGTTCTTATTCATTCTTTTGCCAGACACCTTTAGAGGGACAGTGAGTGTGACAGGTGAGAACTACAGAGGGCCAGAGTGAGGCAGCAGAAGCCAGAGGAGGCACGCAGGCTGGACTGCCCTGCGGCCACTAGGGATCAGGTGCGGCATGAGAGGTGTGGAGGAAGGAAGGAAGAGGCAGGGAGGAAGGGCAGTAGCCCAAGCACATTACAGACCAGGAAAAGGGCCCCGCTCCTAGCTTAACTTTGGGTACTTTATATAAAGACATTCTTTTGGGGGAATCCTGTACCTAGATCATTTCCCTGCTTTCACCAAGTAAAAAGGGAATGCTAGAGATCAACACCTAAAAGTGCCTCTTTAGAAAACTTGAAATTGTTTATAACAAGATAAAATTCAAAAAGATGCTAATATTAACCATAAGTCCATATAATTTTATGTTAATGCAATTAAAGCATTAGTGGCCAAGGGAAATTCACATTTCTCAAAGACTAACATTACTGAGCAAAAAAGTACCACCATATCCCCATTACATTCCATACTGTTGGTTAAATACATTAAAGAGAACATATATAGTATATAAAATGTTACAAAGATTTTGTTAAACTATCCATAAACCAGAAACACTTCAACAGATAAGCGGGTGTTATCTTTAAATAATCTTTCACATTTCTAAAGTAAGAGCTGAGCTATATCTTGGGTCAGTTTTCTAGCCTTTAATTTCCCTTTTAAATGGTGCTGATTTGTGAAGGGGGAAAAGTCATTTAACACACTGATTCATTTCCTCCAACAGTGGAGTGTATCATATAGATTTGAAACTGGATTACCATTGTTATTTCCACACCTCATAAATTCTGTAGTTACTGCACAAAAAATACTACCTCCTAAATTCTATTGGCACAGACCACTGTCAAGAAATTAACAAGTATACTTGCAGTAGTGACTACCACATCAATTAATTCACCCAAAATATTACGGTTATAAATGTATGCATTGAAAGGAAAATTTCTATATTTTATAGAAAAAGAAATCAATGTTATCAGAAAAGCAATACTCTGAAATTACTTTGTTTACGAAACACTATATATGATTCAGAATCTTAAAAAATTGCTAATATGTATTTTATGAAGTATATATCTTTAAAAAACCATGGTACAGTTGGGTCATTAACTGATTTCAGTGATTCAATGCTAGTTCTCAGTTGAAATCTAAAATTTTTAATTTAAAAGATGACATATCCTTTAAAAGATGACATGCTCCACTTTAAGATAAATATCATTTCTTCAAATTAGAAAGTTTCAACACAAATTGAGTTAGATAATAACTAAATACATCCACTGCTAAGTTTTTTCCTAGAAATTAAAACTGAGGCTGCGGATGTAACTCAGGGGTAGAGCACTTTCCAGGCATTGAGAGACCCTGGGTTCAATCACCCCCATAGAAAGAAAACAAAATTAAAATTAAAAGCTTGCCAAGGGAAAACTACAAGAAAAACTCACAGAATTGAAACAGAAAAAGAAATATGTGAAAGCTTTTCATCATTTCACATCTCTGAAACTAATGGGAAGGTTTTCAAGTGTTTAGCTAGGGGGCTGGGGATTTAGCTCAGCAGCACAGCGCCTGCCTGGCAAGCACAAGGTTGTGAGTTCGATTCCCGGTACCGGAAAAAAACAAAAAATGAAAAAAGAAAAAAAAAAGTATTTAGCTATCGGTTGCTACCAGTTGATCCTGACTGGTTAGGAATAATGTAATTTACTTACTGAAAAATGAGAAGATACAAAGTATGGACCTCAAAAGGCAAACAAACCTCAGTGTGTAGAGAATCTATGTCTTCTTTGCAATATCAATACCAATAACTAACATGAGCAGCAGACTTAATACCAAAGCCATACTTCCATTCTGTTGACTATTACAATTCCATAGCCCTTTTCAAAGAACTTGGCATGCATTAGCCCATCTCACCTTCGAGGGCAGGCAGCTTTGGAACTCTTAAGACTTCTACAAATGAGGAGAGTGAGTATAATGCATAAATGTGCACAAGATCATGTATCTTAAAGTGGACCAATGACAAATATCCACCTTCTAATATTAAGAAATTCAATTCCTACCTTAAGGTGTGGTTGCTTACCTGATTGGCCTGTTCTCTTTACTGTCAAAGAGTGAGAAGATGACCTCCAGCTCCTCTCCCAGGTTGGAACACATGAGACTCTTCATCTGGACGAAGAGGTGGTGACTGCTGGCCTGCACCGGCGTGTCTTTCTTGCGATGTCGATGTTCCATCTGCACGGCACCCCCACCCCAAGCAAAAACACCATCACTGTGGACTGAAGAAAACCACAGCATCTAACAAAACGAGGCAGCGACAGTGTGAGCGTGATGTTCTCCACTAAAATATTTTCACTGTAGATTTGGTATCCACCTTTCAATTTTTCCTCTAACATCTATAATAAGAAACTGTGAAGTCTGTAGATCACCAAGAGATACTTAAGACTTTTTAAAACTATTAATGCTACAATGCTCCCGACTCATAGAGTAGCATTAGGAAGTTCAAATGATTCTGTTGCTTCCTGTCAATTCCCAGGATGAGAATTAATCAGTCATCTTTTTAAAAAGACTCTATTTTACTGATTTTTCCACTGATGCTAGCTGAACAATGTAGCTATGACTTCTTATTTCTCATAATTAAAAGTTCTTTTGAAAATTACACTAAATTGCAAAATTGTCATAGTTTTGCAGACAGGCTGTAACAAATGATATTCTGTCTCTAAAACGAGGAAATGTATCTCATGTGCTGTGGCAATATAGGCAGACAGACACAATAGAAATATGCATCTGTGTCCAACTCACTCATCTCGTCCTCTGAGACTAAGCATGGGATGGAGACCAGGAGTGAGAACTCCCTTGGGTTGAAGGAGAGGAATCACCTACAGGTCCAGGCGTTAGAGTAACAGAGAAAGTTGCTTATTCAACCTATTCACCATCTGTTAAGCATCTACTGCATGCTAAGCACAGGGAATGCGATGGTGAGAAAATATGGAGATAGCTCACGGGATCTATTAGGGGAAGCACACATCCACGAAATACACACACACACACACACACCATGCAAGGAAGGGCTATACTATCTGGAGAGTCTGGAAAAGAGCTTTTGACTTCCATCTAGGCAAACACAGATGGCGTTCTGGAAATGTGACACTGCAGCCGAGAAGGAGACGGAGCAAGAATTATGACTTCCCCAAACTGCTAGCAGCAACCAAGGTGCTGCTCCCCTAGTCCCTCAGAGATGATACTTTCATAAAACACAACAGCAATACCATGACAATGTCAAAATGTTAGGAAAGTTTCTTATTTCTTACTTGTCCTTCTTACCCGGAGCCTGGTTACCAACGGCTCCGAGTCCAGCCAGCTGAGACCACACTCTGAGAGGCACCGATTCAGGATAAGAAGATAGGAAAAACAATGGCAGGGCCTGTGTGTTGGCAGAGCAGGTGCTCAGGAAGCCGAGGATCACCACTTCCTATCAAAGACTGCTCATGAAGTCATCTCTTTTGAATCACTTGACAATTAATTCAGGGATTTTAACTTCATGGTAACAGAGCCATAGCCTTTGTTGGGGGTAAACTTACATAACCCCGTTTCTTTATTAGCCACCTCTTTAAGCTTCTAAGGAGAGCTCTACAATTACTGAATGACCAACTTTTTAAGACAAAATACCATCTTTACCATTTACAGCTGTAAGTCCAACAGCATACAGTCATCAGAATATTTTCATGCTTTTAGTTTTTACTTTGAACTACTTGGAAAGTATAAGTTTAACACAACAGAACCAACTAAAAGCATCTGTAATTACTGTGCACTCAACAGGTGCACTGGGTATCTCTCTGTAAATCTGAAGAGTAAGTGCAGTTTTTAAAAAGGAGATCTTGGTAGTGTGGTATGTTTTGGCCAGATTATTAGAAAAGGTTCCCGGAAAAAACCATTCTAACTGTAGAAAAAAAGTCATAATTCTGCCTTGTTTTCTAAGAAAGTTGATTTGCTTTGTGTTTTAAAAATTCTTTTTGCTATGGCAGAAAAGCATCACATATTCATAAAACTGCATTTCTTTATTTCACAAAGAAGTCTTTTCTCTTCTCCACAGAATTAATATCTTACTCTCTGAGTTCCTTAAGATGCTCAACACGCATATATGATACAGGATAACAGCACAAGACACTGAGGAAATAAATGCCCACCAAAAGCCAGGGCTTCAGAAACAGAGATAACAACCTCATGAAAAGAACTGACCTCAAGGACCTGTCTGCTCTTGCTTCATAGACTGCAAGGTTCCCAGCATCAATCATGATATTCACTTAAGAACCCATTCAAAAAATTAGTTCCCTTACTCATGCAAAGAATCCAATATATTGAGATCAGTGGTTCCCAACCTTGGTTGCACTTTACAGTTACCAAGAGAGCTTTTAAAAAATACTTATGCCCAGGTCCTCTCCCAGAACAATTAAATGAGAATTTCTAGGGGATAGGGATGCAGGCGGTGGTAGTTTTAAAAGCTCCCTAGGTGACTCTAATGGGCAATGAGGGTTGAGAATCCCTAATCGAGATCATATGTAGAGAGCTGCAAATCACAGCAAACTGAAAAATGTACTGTTGCATCTTTCGAATAACTGCCTTAGAACTGATGGGATGCTAGTAATAAGCCTGTCTGGCTCTGCCCTTTGCACTTATAACATGGGGCCTGGTGTCTGCCATTGCTGTCTCCTCTCTTCCCCCGCTCCAGCCACCATTCTTCCAAGTCTGACACAGATTTGGATTATGTAGGTTATGCTTACTTGCTTGTCTCTTGGTACTTCACTGTTTGGGGGAGCTGCTAAAAATATCTCTGTGAAAACATTATTGCAATAACAATTATAAAGGCACATTCACACTTCAAGAGCTATAATTTGGTAGTTATAACACAGAGGCAAAAATCTATCTGGAAATAATTTATGGTTACAAATGTGCCTACCAGCTACTCTACATGTGCTTACAGTTTAACTAGACCTTTGGGTGGGAAACATGCATCCCAAAGATTTATTTTACTGACAAATTTTCAGTCCTCAGATAATGCATTCATTAGCAGATGAGCTATTTGCACCAGCGTCCCTCCATCTCAGTACTACTAACAGTTTGGGCTGAATATATCTTCATTGTGAGGCTGCCTCCAGCTTTGTAGGATGTTTAGCAGCTTTGTCTGGCCTCTCCCCACCCCAAACCTTGTTGTGACAATCAGAAAATGTCTTCAGATAATGTCAAATGTACCCTGGGGAGAGGGGCAACATGCCCTCACAGAACTACTATTTTCCATTTGAGAACCACTAGTCTAACCCACGAAGGACACCAAAGCAAGGAGATAGCACGATATTATGAAACCATAAAAGGTTCCTCTTAAAGATATTCTGCAGGCCCAAATCCAGCTAATTAGCACCCTTTATTTATTGCAGGATTGAGATCTGGCCTTTGGCACTACACCAGAGTCTCTAAGTGGACATATGTTAACACTATGAGGTTTAGCACTTTTACTGCTTAGCTGAGCATAATTAGGTGAGAAAGATCTGCTAACAAGGCTAGCAAATACCTAAACAAAGACTTTTTTTTACTCTTTTTTTATTTTACGAAATACGAATTTAGTAAGATGCAAACGCTTGTGACTCTGGTAAGAAAGAAATAAAACATCCTCTGTTGGAGCATTTTAGCCCCTCATCCAAAAGTGATGATAAACTGCCTAACAATAAGAGATTGGTGATAACTCCAATCTCCTCCTGGTGATATCAATGCAGTCATCACTGTCATGCTACACAGGAAAAAAGACTAGGATTACTGAGTATCAGACTACTGCAAGGCCAGGACACAACAGGAACTTCAAAAAAGAAAGCTGCTTTACAAGATAAAACATGTCCTTCTGAAGTTTACAAGCCCTGGGTTCTCCTTGGGCCTTTGCTTTAGAAATAGTAAAATTTAACTGCTAATGAGGAGAAATTAAGTTTTCACGCAAAATCACAATGTTTTATTTTTCTCATCTGAAAAATGATGAGTTTGGACTAGAACGTGAGCTATAAAACACTGAAATACCCACTAAACCAGGGTCTAGATGAAAGCCTAGGATCTTACTGCCATCTGCACTCCCAGTAGCCATCACCAATAAACAGTGTCGTAAGAGGTGAAATCAATATGCCACCCATATGTCATGTTAACTGACAAGAACACACAAAACTGACCTGGAGAAAAAAAAAAGGTATGCGTCAGACATTATTAGCTGCTTATCAAGTATGTGACATCCCCAGCTGAATCTGGGAGCAAGGCCTCTGCTCTGCCAATGAAATGTAATTGTGAGTGTGCAGAACTTCCAGGAAAGCTCACCGAAGTAAATGAATTAACCACAGGAAACTGCCCTTCAGAGTGACTGAAGCACAGATGTAATGGCCACCACTCTCGCAGCTATGTTGTACTTTGAGGTGTGCTTCACGGTGGAATCAGTGTGCTACAGAACAGAAAGGTAAGAGCCTCTATCCCTGCTCACATCATGAAACCTCAAATCAACTCCGAACTTTCTGCTTCTAGACTTCTATATGAAGAATTAAATTGCTATCATATCTAAGCTTCAATTATTTATTTCACTAAAACAGCCAGATTTGAATTTAAGAGTTAACATACATGTTAACAATTATTCTTATCATATTGCCCCTCTCACACAGATGAGAAAGGAAGAAAACTGACTGTCTATTTAGGTGTTTTGCAGGTATCTGTCAACAAAAGACATTTTACGTGTACTTCTTATGTAATCATAACAAACACAGAAAGGATTATTTCTCCATTCAGTAAGATGAAGAAAATGAAATCAGAGAAATTAAATAATAAGTCCGAGATTGCAGAGCTGGCAAAGCCTGCTCTCGTTGTTTGGAGCCAATCCACGGTCTATTTCTAATGTTATGAATGAACTCAAAAAACACTGTTTATTAAGTCAAAAAAGATCCTTGTGCTCACAATAGGGCAGGAGAGGGAGTGTGCAAGCTGAAGAAGCTTAACAAAGGGAGAGATCTGGAAACAAAAGAAAACAAAACAACTGAAGCAGTTTAACATTCCGAATCTTTTTAAAACTGACGAAATATAATGTTCAATGGGTTAAATAAGCTATAGCTATGTCCTATCAGAAGATGTGACTGACAGACAAGTTACATGAATTCCATAAAGCAGTGATGATGACTTTAACATGGAACATTACTGTTTTGTTCCTTCCTCCTTTCCTCCCACCGTTCACCTTTAACTGTCCTCTTGCTGTGTACCAGACACTCTGCTTGGCATGCAGCAGGCAGCATTGCGCTCGGGAAGTTCAACGTGCAACAAAGGAATCTTCTACAAAAACAGAATGTGCTCCTCTAACAGCATAAAACATATACAGACAATCTGGGCTATTAAAAAAAATATATTAACTGTGTCTGCCTTCTCAAAATTCAAGACAGCCCTGCCAGACTCACTGATGATTTTTACCCATCTTTTTCAGAGATGGATAAAGCCCTGGGTAAGAATGTGCCACTGCTCTCAGTATACTGGATGCTTGGGATGCTACCCCAAAAGACGCAGGATCTTCTAAATGACAGTCTGCATTTCTGATAGGCATTCTTCCCAGGAACATTAGCATAAGACACAGTAGTAAGGGGACCGCCATAAAGTTATGCTTAGGTAAAGTACTTCCTAACCATCATCTTCAGGGTAAAGAGAGCTTAGTTAATGTTAAGAAGTTATGTACATTGTACATAAGTATCTAAGAATACAAAGCTGGATTCAAGGCAGATTATCACTTTTTTTTTTTTTTTTTTGGTAGTACCGGGGATCAAACTCACAACCTTGCGCTTGCCAGGCAAGTGCTTATGCCACTGAGCTATATCCCCAGCCCCCTGGATTCAAGGCAGATGAGACCAAATCTCAAGAATCTAGATACCACATACAAAATACTAGACTTTAACCTAGCAGACAACCAGAAAAAAAAATAAAAATAAAAAAATGAAACAAAACTCAAGTCACAGGTGATATTTTTGGGTTATTAATGGTATCTACCACTTAGGAATAGACTGGGGCTGGGTATAACAGCAGGAGTTGAAGGCTAAGGAAGAGACACTTTCCACAGGTATAAGAGCAGGAGTTGAAGGTTAAGGAGGAGACACTTTCCACAGGGGAAGGTTCTAACAACAATGGGGCAGCAAAGAGGACAACATATTGGTGAACAATGGCTAGAGACCATTAGCTAGAAAATTATCTTCAAATGCCACAGGCACATGTGACTTGTAGGCATTTCACTAGACTAGGTAAAAAGTACAAAGATTTGCAAAACATCTTAAAACTCTGAATTTACTTCCCAGCCCAGTGGAGAACATCACGTCACCCCAAGACAGTGAAAATGTCTTGGTCTATACTTGGGGCACGGTAACCTCAGCTCCCAATTCCCTTTATTCTTTTCTAATTGAACCTGGAACACTCTGTTCTTACAAAAGCAAACAGGGGTGAAGAATGCCATGGAAACTGGAAAATCAGCAGTGAGGCTGTGAATCAATGTTTCTTGTACCTACCAATCGGTAAAGCTCAGTAATGCTGATGTCCTCGGGATCCACCATTGCATACTCTTTCCTGGGCACCAGGTCCAGTCCCAGTTGTCTAGGAAACAAATTACAAAAATGTGGGAGAAAAGTCATCTCTGTGGAATGCACTGAACGCCATTACTTTTACAACACCACCTTCATGGTAGAGGCAGCACCCACCACACTTCTCTCACCCACAGCTCTGCCTTGTGTAACTTGTTAGTACGGTGAGGGTAGAAAAGTTACTAGGCTGAACACTGAGCATAAAAGAAGCAAAAGATGCCAAAGATGGGTAAATCCAGTGGAGATTTACTGGTGCTCTGGCTGGAATGAATGCCACAAACTATCACCAGAGAAGGCCCCCACACTGGAGTAGGGTACGAAGTAGATCTAGAAATAATTTAGTTCTGGAAACTGGAGTTGCGAGAGGGGAAAGTTGGTCTCTGGGATCTGACCGGGCACTAAGATAGCCTATCCAGTGTAAGTCTCGGGCAGCTTATGCTAGAGGTCCTCGTTCATGGCAGGTTCTAGGGTTAGACAGGAAAAGAAACCCAGTCAGAGCACAGAACAGAAATTGGAGCAGGACAGTTCTAGGTCTGGGGTGGAAAAACGGCTTCGTCTCTTGTGAGAAGTATTGTTGGTGGACACGTAGCTTACCTTGCCAAGAAGTACCGCAAGGTGATATCCAAGCTCATGGGGATCAAGCACAGCAATTTATTTAGAATGCCTTGCTGATGACAGAGGAATGTGGCCAGAGGTCTGTTCTGGCCAGTTGCCCTCTGGTGACCTCAGTAATAGTCCTCTTTAGGGTACTTACTCTTCAACACTGATCCCAATGCCATACCACTCCTCACCTTCTTAACATACTCATCACCAATGACTTCACTATGCTTTTCTAATGTGCTGCAGACTAAGGCCCAAATGCCCTTGCTCTATGACACTACCCTCAATGACCACACTCTAGGTCTCACACTTAATTCCCCAAGGATAATTTATTCCACATTCCTTCCAGTCATCATTCCAATACAGAAGCTTTCTGGCATTAGACTTCCAATTATAGACCCACAGGTTCTTACTTTAGTTTAAAAAAAAAAAAAAAAGAATCCTGAAGTTGTATGCTCTTCTCAAAATGTCATTAAAGTTTCAAAAATAAAACTTATTAATTCAGCACTTATTTCAAGCCAAGCCACCCTGAGAGATATTTGTTTTCAAAATGAGGAGACTGTCATTTCCTTGAGAGTAGGAGCTATCTATCAGTTACCAAAACACTTCCTTCATTTTCCTAAATTATGTTACTGTTTGAGAAATTCAAGGAAGTCACACATCCATTCCTCGAGTTTAACTTTCAAATTACATCAAGCTCAGTGATTTGTTTGCAAAATATCCATGCCCTCCTGCTATGTCTCCCCAGGGATGCTGGTAGGATCTGCTCTCATTCCCGTCCCCTCCCAAGAGAGAATCACTGCACTGAAGGATAAGGCATCATTGGATGGCAGTTCTACATTGCCAATGAAAGATTATCTAGCAAAGGAAGGAGACCACATAGCCACATAGCAATCATAGAGTTTGTCTTCCCAAAGGTCCTTCTGTTTAAATCTGGGCTACCCATGTTCTATCCTAGAAAGGCCAGGCAGAGGGCACAAGTCCTCTAATCATCTTCCCTTCCCACTGCTCACCAGACTGGCCTGAAGGGAGGCACCTGCCCTGAGTACAATTTGTCCATGGGTTGGCCAGCAATTTATGAGAAGGTGGCATAAAATGTGCATTCCAAACAGGAATAATAGCTATTGTCTGCCAATGAGATTCCTCCTTTGTGAATTTGATCCTGGAAATTCAGACAGCATCAGTCATGTGGCATGAATAATAAGACAAGTGAAGAGCAGCTGATGCACATCACTGCAAAATGAGGAAGGATAAACTCTAGCACCACAAGCTCTGAGGCAGGTGTGGGCTGCAGTACCTTCTCTGAATTTCAGGCTTGGGAAAGGGTATTATGTAAGTGTTCCCTTACCCGCTAAAGCTTGACTTAACTTCTACTGGCTTCCTATAGTCTCAGCTGTATGGGGTTATAAAGCAGTTCTGGGCAACAAAAGCAAAGCAGGAGGCATCACAATCCCTGACTTGAAATTATACTATAAAGCTACTGTGCTAAAATCAGCATGGTACTGGTAAAGAACCAAAAACAAATAAACAAAAAAAAAAAAAAACCAGACCTGAGGATCAGTGGAACGGACTGGAAGATGCAGCCACAACCACAAACACTCTCAGCCACCTTATCCAACAAGTTCACTGGAAGAAAGATAGCCTCTTTAATAATTGGTTCTGAAAAAACTGGCTCTGTACATGCTGAAGATTAAAATTGGACCCATATCCTTCACCATGCACTCAAATAAGTGTGAGATGGATCAAAGTTCTAAATATTAAAACAGAAACATTAAATCTTCTGGAACACAGAATAGGTAAAATGCTTAAAGACATTGGTTTAGGCAAAGACTTCATGAATAAAACCCCAATCATATGGGAACTATCACAAAAAATCAATAACTGGGATTTCATCTTATTAAAAAGCTTTAGCACTGCAAGAAAAACCACCAAAAAAGTGAAAAGACAACCCACAATGTGGGAAAAAATGTTTGCCAGCTGTTCCTCAGACAAAGGATTACTATCAAGAACATATAAAGAACCCAAAACAATCAGACCTCCCAAATTTAGAGACCCAATCCAAAAATGGGTGTCTGAGATGAATACACACTTCTCAGATGAAGAAATACAAAGAGCAAATAAATATATGAAAAAATATTCAACATCATTGGTCATTTGAGAGATGCAAATTAAAACAACACTGAGATTCCATCTCACCCCAGAAAGTATGGCTATTATCAAGAAATCAACCAAAAAAAAAAAATGCTGGAGGGGCTGCAGGGGAAAAAGGAACCGTCCTACGCTGCTGGTAGGAGTGCAGACTGGTGTAATCACTCTGGAAATCAGTGTAGGGATTCCTCAAAAATGTAGAATTGGAAGTCCCATTCGGCTTAATTATCTTCTGGCATCTTCTGGGTATCTTCCCAGAAGAATTAAAAACATCATACCACAGTGATATATGTGTGCCCATGTTTAAGCAGCACAATTTGTAATAGCTAGATCTTGGAAACAACCCAAACGCCCATCAACTGAGGAATGGATAAAAAAACTGTGGTCTTTTTATACAATGGAGTACTACTCAACCATAAGGAAGGATAAACTGCAGTCTTCTATAGGTAAATGAATACAACTCCAGACCATACTCATAAGTGAAATTAACCAGATACACATGTGTAAACATCGTATTGTCTCCCTAGTGTGAGAAGCTGAAAGAGTGAGTAAGATCCAAAATGTATAACAGATATTGTAAAATGGGAAGAAACTTCAAAAGGAAAGAGAAACTGGGATGGGGGAATGGAGAAAAGAGGAAGGGAAAAGCCAAATAAAATAAATTTTATATATATATTATATATGCATATATATATATATACATACATATGAGAATGAGATAGTTAAGATAGTTATACTACTAATTTCCTTTAGTTCACTGAAAAGAAAGGATTGTGCTAGTATTGTTTGCACAATTAAATACTGATACCTTGTACTCTGAGTAACTAATTTAAAGATAACAATACACAGTGTATTAACCATTGTTAACTGCCTATTACCCTGTTTTGAAAATTTTGTCTTAAAAAAAAAAGACAGAGGAAGACAATACAGGATACGGGAAGCCAGGAGTTGGTCAAGGAGAAAGGGTCAAATTTTATGTCAACTCAGTTATTAAACTATTTCTTGACATCAGGAAAAAAGAATGAATGGATTCTCCCTCCTACATAATCTCAAAGGACACCGTAGGCCTCCATGGGAGACAGAAACAGCTACCATTACTGTAATGATGCCTGAGGATACCAGCGAGAACACTGCTTTTTGCAGATCTCATCAGGGAACAAAATGTGATCTCCTCCTCCACTAAGCTATCTGCACCCAGAGAACGTCTCTTCATCAGTCCGATACACAACTTGATATCGAACACATTCTTAATTTATGTCCATCCAGAGATTGATCTGTAAGCAAATAAATTCACAGGACCACCTCACCTAGTTTAACAGGCAAGGGAATTATCTTAATTCATTTTCCACTTAGCATTCTTCTACAGGAAAACAAATTTACATTTAAAAGAACAAGTAAATATATAATCTTTGTGCTGTAAATTATTTTAAGATAAGCAGTCAATAAAATTCAAAGAAAAAAGAATGAAGGTTTGGAAAATTCACAAATTCGAGGATGATTTAAATAAATTACACTTTATTTTCATGCATCAATGTTTTAAAAACTTACCATGAATTAGCCCCAGAACTAACCAAAGTACTACGAGCTAGAGCTCATGTAAGTCAAAAAGTGAGTCATGATTCAGTCATGATCAATGATTTGCCCCCCTCCCTTCAGCCATCATCTTCCTTCATTAAACTAAGAGTAGCATTTTCCTACCTGCTCTGTATTTCCACATTGTTTTTGATAAGCTAACCTTACGCAAGTTCATTACTGTTTACAAACTCATTTTTTTAAAAATGAGGACCATAAAAATGACCATGAGCCAATTAGAGTTCAGTGCAAACTCAAACGTTTTCAAAATAGTACAGAAATGGGGCTGGGGATTTAGCTCAGCGGCAAAGTGCCTGCCTGGCAAGCGCAAGGTCGTGAGTTCGGTTCCCGGGACAGGAGGAAAAAAAAAAAAAAAAAGTACAGAAATACATGGAATTCAGGCAGCACAGGGCCAACTCCAATAGCCTGTGGAGCCTCCCTTCCCAGCACGACTGGGACGCACACAGCAAGAGCAAGCTCAGCCCCAGCGCTGGCAAACCTAACTCTCCAGGCAGCACTGTGTTTTGAATCACTTCGTCCTGGAGCTAAAGTCACTCTGGGATCCTCCAGGGCAGCTCACGCCTTTGCCAGATGAAGAATGAAAGTTAAGAACATTCCAGGAATGTGCTTCCAGTCTTTAAAAAAGCAGAGCTCCTAACCCACTGCTCTTGCACCACTCTACACTTGCACTTGCTGTGTCTCTCAAAGGGATGAAGCACCTACAGATAAACAAATGGTGCTGCGCAATCACTGTTTGTAAAAGCATGAATAGCGCACCACATCCAACAAGATCCCAGAAGTGCTTAAGGATATAGTATCTGACATTCTGGCAGGAATCAAACTGCCTTCTGATAAAGTAATTTCCTACGGTCAGGGGAAGAAATACTCTACTTTCAAAGGGATTTCTCCAGGTTCAATAACAGGCAAATTTATGTATGGTTCCCTTCTCCTTTGCCTCTGCTTTTCTTTTTGTCTGCTGCCCTAAGATCCCATGAAGGTCCGAATAGCAAATGGTTTCTGGGGAAGAAGAAGGACAGGGAGGGTATGGCCTTGTAAGTTGTCAAGCCATTATTTTGCTGGCTTATACTTTATGCAATGCTAGAATCTGACTGTTGGCTGAAGTTGGCTGATTATAATTTTTCAATCTTTTATTAGTATTTATGCTTTACATCAGTTTTGGTCAGAGTTTTCAGTGGTTAGATTTACTACTTAAGTGCTTGGTTGTTGTTTTAAATAAGTGCCCACACTTCTATTTAAAAGTAAATCTTAAAAAAACAAAAATGAAAAGTAAATCTTGGTCAAGGACAGTGGTCCTCTCAAGCAGCCTCTCCGAGCGGCTCATATGTATGCACAGGATTAATTGCGGCGATGACAAGAGGCCCCAGAGGTGCACTTGTCATAAGACTTTTACCCCAAGCTGCTAACATCACTGTCTCTCTCTGGATTACACGGTCACCCACGCCCCGGCAGGGGGTGTACACATTACATTGAAAGTGAATAAATATGCCAAACCTAGACTACTGGAAAACAAGACCCATTTTAGCCAGGAGCTGTAGCTAACAAATCCTTGTGAATATTTCCCTTTCTGTGAGCACACCACCATGCCACAGAGCGGGCACCAGGCAACAAACAGCAACTCAATACCACACCAGGCCTAGAGGATGTGGCTCTTGGCTCCATCAGGGACGGGGGAAAAAATGGGGAAACTGATTTCTTCCATGGACATTACCATGCACTGCCTCACACCCACATCCCTTCTGCTGTGTTCGCCCCCAGAGAGCACCGGTGTGGCTAGTACTCACTCGTTGCCCCAGTCCAGGCGAGCGGTAATGTGGCGTTTGACATCCTTCATCCGGTCGTGGGTGAGATGGCCAACCAGCACCTGCCGCCGCAGATCAAGGATTTCATTCATGATGTGCCACAGCCGATGGAAGAGATCCCCTTCATTTCTCTGAGAAACACAAACGTGGAGATCTGGCGTCAGTCCCCGTACTGGCTTGTAGGGTAACCGGAGAGGAAGGGGAAGGGCGCGGGTCCAAGGCATATGGTTGCGGCGCTGTGGACAGATTCTCTGTCTGGAGACGAAGTCTTCCTTCACTGTCCTCAAGTGCACCTGCTGCTCTGCCTCCTTACATCCAAGTTTCACAGTGCTGCTCTCCTGTCCAAGAAGCCAACACCACTTCTCAGACTCCCCAGCGCAGACAATGTATTCTTGTTTCTCACTGCGCCTCCACACCCGGGCTCGGCCCGGTCCCTGCACTCTGAACGCCGCCCTCTTTCCACTTGTGTGCTCCTTTCTTGCGTTCAAACCCGCCCTCTTTCAGGGCTCAGCCTGACTCCATTTCTATCAGCCAACCTTCCCTGAGAAATCTTTCCTCACCCTTTCCTCCCTTCTCTGAGACACAGATCCATGGAACTGGAGTAAATAAAATGGAAAACCCTGTTTTCCAACTACTTCTTGCACACTGGTCCTCATGCCTTCGCAGACTTCCCAGCAGAGACAGGTCACACGGAGGACTCAGATTCATTTGCAGATGGATGTTTCACTGCCCTTATCAGCTCAGTCTAGACCTTAAAAATAATGGTTGCTTTTTAGATATTCAGGTAGATTCATAATAATCTCCCATGACATCCATTAAGTGCCACGACTTAGAGGAAAGAAGGTAAGTTGAACTCCTGGCTTTAAATTCTGGTCTTGCCACTCGCCCTACAGTTTCACAGACTTGGACTATGAGTTTTGTCTTCTGTGCAACAGGGCAGTAGTATCCTCCTGCAAGGTGGCGGCCGTGGTGGTTGAGATTAACTGTCAACTTGACTGGCTTGGGAGCTGCCTAGGGGATGAGTCAAGCCCTCTTCCGAGTGTGTCTGGGTGGACCTGGGTACTCTACTAGGCCCCTCACCCCTTCTCCTCTGGCACTGTTCCCCTGCTCTGCATTCCAGCGGCCACAGACTAACCAGCTTTGCTCTATTGTGCTTTTACACCATGATACTTCTGCCTCGGAGCCCACCAGTAACAGCCTGAAACCACTGAGCTGAATTAAACCACTCTTCCTTTAAGCTGGGAGTGTCCGATACTGTATCCCAGTAACAGGAAAGCTGACCAATAAAGTTGTTTCACAGAGTGGTGCTAACATATGTGAAGACGGCACCATAGCACACTGGTAAAGAGCATGTTTTGGAGCCAAATGACTCTGCTTCTGAATTCCAATTTTGCCATTTACTGGCTATAAACCTTTAGCAGTATGGTTGGTACAAAGTTCAGAATATAGCAATATATTTAACTTCTTTGTGCTTGTTTTTTTGTCTGCAAAACAGGTACCACAGTATCTAATTCATAGGGTTCTGAGGATTAATAAATTAGTATAAAAAAACTCTGATAAAAACGCCTTGTTCACAATAAATATCATGTAAATATTAGTAGTTACTAGTACTGTCAATGTTTGGGCTTAGTGTATAGTAAGACCTCCATAGAGAATTCTCTTTACCAAAACAAAAACACGCATCTCTTACCCTAAAGACGTTAAGGTAAACCTTATGTAATTATTTATCCCTTTCTTTTTTACTAGAAGCCATACTTTTACTTTTTACAAAAATTATTGGTAGACTTATAGGCACAGTGATATGAAACTATTGAGGCTACGACCCATGTGAAGTCCTCTACAGCTATACACTACAAGAAATATCAAGTTCTCTGTGATGGGTAAAGATATTCAGTTGTAACACAGTTTCTTATTTTACAGAACAGTGACTTGTTTTCTGCCTCATCAATACTTAGTGTCTTGAGGAGTTTTCACATGCTGTCTAGGTCAGACACATCTGCCAGAGGAACAAGAAGCATTCTCCAGAATGCAGCCCTGAGCCTCTGAGATATAAATAGTCTTGCTCGCCTCTCAACACCTAAGGCACTTTATTGACCATGTCTATTACATCTTGCTTGTTCCTCATGTTGTGTACTCCCTTACAAGCCAGTACAAGGGCACTGTGACATACCACTCTCGTAATTAACCACTCAGTGCCGTGTCTTCCACGGGGCTCTAACCTCCCAACCACAGTGGCTGCGCCTGCCTTTTGTGGCCCCTGCAGGTGGAGACTGAATGAATGAAAACCTTCATTTATCAGTGTTACTTCTTTGTGAACCTCAAGAGGCAGGTACTGCTTAAGTCATACAGAAAAATAAGCAGGGAAGATCAAAGACCACATAAGAAAATCAGTAGTAGGAAGAAAAAGTCCACTGAATCAAACTATTACATAAGAAAAATCGCAAAGAGAAGTCAAATCTCAGGCGGCGAAGGAGAGCGTCAGCACCCACTTGAACAGACAGTGGCCTTGAGAAAGTCAGGCACCTCTCTTAGGGAAGCATTCTACAGTTGGCCAGCAGGGTGGTCCTGATGTTCTAATACCTTTAGGATTTCAATTTAAGAGAATGCTGAGAAGGAAGCAGGCTCCCTTATACACATAAAAACAGGCAGGTCAGCCTCTTTAGGGACGAAAACCTAGAGGTGAAGGATCACTGCCATATCACAGCCCTGGCCATCAAACTTGCCCTGCTATTATAAGAGAAAAGTACACATCGGAATGGACATCTGGTCATAAACTTATAGGTTACAAAAATAGGATTTGAAAAATTGATAGCTTTGAAAGCTATGAAATATTGATAGCTATCCAGAAATATAAAAATCTTTTGACTTAGTATTGAATGAAAATGTATGGTACAATATTAACACACTTGGAATAAGATGATACATAGAAATCCCTGTACTGTATCAGAAATGTAGCAAAAAGTTAATTGCATTTTCATATTATAGACAATGAGTAAGTTTTTATTTGCTTTAAAATAAAAATAGCACTGGTTTCAGCAGCAGACCTAGATTTAGATTCAGGCTCTGGCACTTAGCGTGGGACTCTGGATAAATCATTTTTTATAAGATTCAAGAATAAAAACTACCTGGCAGAGCCTCAGGAAACAGAGATGTAAAACAGTTCAGGGCCTTCACCAAAGTACTTGGTAAAAGATGACTGTTATATTTCTCCTGAGCCTTTTGGGGTAAAATTACTGATATTTTATTAAGTGATTTTTTTAAAGGGCATGATTTAGGCCCTTATCAAAATTATTTAAAAGAGCAAATAGCATTTCTCAAACTTTTACCATGTACTTTTATATGAAGTGCCTGACATATATAATCTCACATACAGTGCCTTCATCAAACATCTTTCAGTGAAGAAACCAGCTGCTTTAAAACTATTGGAAAAGAACATGGACAATACTCTCAATACACTCAAGCATGATGAACTGAAACTAAATACTTGGCAGAAAACATTCATAACAAGAAAAGAGAAGTCTAAATGTCCAACATAGCCAAGTTAAACTCATTCCCAGTGTTAAAACTCTAATATCCTTGGGTTAAACTTTGTATTTGCTCCTCATACAACTGCACTCCAGTAGTCAAGGACACTGAGATTATGCTCGGTCTCTCCCATTACTCAGGACACTGGGAGGAGAAGAGATTACTTTTAGAGTTCACAGCACATAGATTTTCAAGCCAAACAAGTCTGTCCCCAAAATAGATGCTCGCAACCTCAAAAGCAGGTAAAAATAGCTAGGTAAGACAGAGTAAAAAAGGAATTTAACTTTATTCCCCACTAGTCGCTACATGAAAGGAAAGCTTCAGGTGCTTTTGCTCAACTAATGGACAGCACTTACACTATCGTTATTTTTATAACTCTCATATGTTGGGTGTTTCAGGTGCAGTGGCTAGAATATTTCACACAGCTTCTATGTTCCTGTTAATGTCATGCACAATGTTACTTTAAGTGAAATAAAACTCAGATTTATATGTTTTACAACATAATTAAAAAAAAATTACAAGGGAGATCTGTATTTCTATGGCACTGTCCCACAGCAGAATCTTTGGGTCAGTTGCCTTGATTTTGTGTTTACAAAACTACAATCGAGTAACTCATTTAAGATCTAAGACTGCCTTGTGGATTTGCTTCATGAGTCCTAAAGCCACCAACTCCAGGGGAGGTATGGCCAGGGGACTCCAAATCAGAGCGTTTCTATGGGCAACATTTTAAGATTATCTTTTCCCAATGAAATATCCTATTGCACGCAAGAAATAAGAGCATATAAACCATTTTTCTGTGCTAATGACCTTCACTAATTTGAATTTTCTTTTTGACGGGCTGTTTCAAATCAGTGTGTCAGGATAAATACACCTTTCTGTTCTGCATAGATCCTTTCCAGTGATTAAGCTGTTCTACAAATTTCTTTGACAATAAAATAAAAAAAATCATATTTATCTTCCTCAAATTATCTTCGCCCCCAGACTTCTGCATACACAATGGTTCTGAGAAAGACCACCAGACTTGCCTCTGAACCCCAGCCCAGACACTTTCCAATAACACAGGCCTCCTGAGGATTTGTTTCCCAAGGTTGCAGTTTTCCACAGTCAACTGAGGCATGAGGATATGAATGAAATGAGAAATTCACAATTTGCAAGTTTTAAACCATTTTCACTACACCATGTTATTATAATCAAGTCCAACTTTTTAATTATTGTTATTCTCTTACTGTGCCTAATTTGTAAGTTAAACTGTCATAGGTATGTCTCTTTAGGGTTCCATACTATCCATAATTTGAGGCTCCACACAGGTCTGGATACGTGTCCCTTACAGTAAGGTGGGACCACTGTACTTGGTCCATTTCAAGAACTTCACTTTCTCACTTTCTCATCTGCAACCTGGAGATGACCACAGTTAGTATGATCCTGAGTGCTTGTAGGGACTGAATGAAATACTGTATATAGAGTGCTTCCTATGGGAATTGCCTGATAATAAGTGCATGTGCCATTCGATCTTGTTACTTGACGGGGTTGCTATACTTACCAGTGAGCTAAACCTCTGATGTTCATAGCTGAATGTACTGTTAGGAGGTGAGGTCCAGAGAAGGTGGTCACTGGGGACGTGTCCTTGGGAGAATACACCTCTTGCTGGCACTCCTGCCCTGTGCTCTGCTTCTCAGCTGCCATGAACTGAACAGTTTTGTGCTACCACACCCTTCTGCCATGATTATTTCTGTCTTAGAGTCAGCTCACCACGGACTGAAACCACCAAAACTGTGTGCCGAATTTAACCACTCATCCTTTAAGTATTGAGTGTGAGGTATTTAATCCCAGCAACAGGAAAACTGGCCAGTACAGTGCTCAGTAACGTAACTAGTCATAAGTAAATAAACATATGTACCTACAAAACACTGATATTTTTGAAGAAATATTCCTCTCTTCAATAGATTTAGAACATTCTCATTGAGTCTCATTAAACAGTTATCATTTACAGTATGCCTGAATTATAGGTACATAGCTAAAATATGATAAATTACAACTAAGTTGTATTAAATATAAACTTATGTATTTATAAACTAAAAATTTCCATGAAATCCAACACTAGGTCTACATAAACAATCCTATTTGGCTAAATGTCAAGAAAGACATCTTTTACATTCATTTGCGTGGTGTTAAAAAACAATGCATAAAACTCATACTCAGTGGATACCAAGATAATAGCAAGATTACATCTCACCAAAATTTATATCCCCTCTTCCCCAAGGAGTACTAGTAAATTACAGCAGGTGCTCCAATTCTCACTGATGCTTTTATTCACATTCAGATATGTCTTAAGGTAATGCTCTATACAGAAAATCATACCATTAAAATGTCACCCACCACATAGAGCTGCTTCCACATGGTCCCCCAGTCCCTTAATGTGGATGTCATTTCTGTGATAACAGAGTCTTCAGTAGGAATAACCATTTCAAATTGTCTGTGAAAATAAAAGAGAAAAAGCTTATATGTAAATATAAAAGACAACAATTTTGTGTTTTTTTAACACTCTAAAAGATAAACCAGGAAAGAGAGCTGTCCGGCTATTCCGGGTTCTGCAGACAATAAACAGGATCTGATTTCGAGCTTGCAGAAAGAACACTACAGTGCAGCGGTACAGTGCCCAAGGGACCAGCCACTGCACCCAGATCAAGTCTGCACGGTGCTGTGGAGAAGAACAGCATAAGCATTTTGCCCTAGTGACAGTCTGACCACTAGATAACAACTCTGTCATCCTTTCCAAGGTTGACATGAACTCTGAGACAACCTTTGCTTTCAAGTACTATGACCACAGGACTCAAAAGAAGTAAAACAAAAACAGCTCAGCCACAAGGATGCAATGGCTGCGAACATTCAGACTAACTCAGTGTTATAAATAACCAGACACTGAGATACTGAGCATTTACTTCGGCTCATTAATCCTGCATTTATCTCAACAGTGAAAAGGGTCATGGAAAATCATTAGTATTAGTAGTAATAACATCATGCAGCATAGTATTTTAAAGGCTTAAGACATCACAGATATTTGAATATTCATTCCAAAATATTTCTGGGATTAGGGGAATACAGTCTTTCTGTTTCTACTTTAAAAGTAAGGAACTGGGGGCTGGGGATTTAGCTCAGTGGCAAAGCGCCTGCCTGGCAAGCGCAAGGTCGTGAGTTCGGTTCCCGGTACCGGAGGAAAAAAAACAAAAAAAAACCAAAACAAATAAAATAGTTTTTTAAAAATAAAAATAAAAAATAAAAGGAAGGAACTGTACTTGGAAATTATTCCTATAAATGTTTAGTAGAAAATGTATGGTTACCCCAAAGTTGAGAAGAAGCACAAGAAAATAAGGGAAAAAAAGAGAAAGTTTTAATTTGCCTTTTACATCCTGCCTTTGACATATAATGATCTCCTTTTCTTCATCTCTAGCTTTTTTTTTTTTTTAAACCCTTTTTGGGTTTTGCGCAGGTTAAAGTTGTTAAGTGGCTATCCTTACTACTTCATCTCAAAAGAATGCTACCAGCTATACTGATGGGTACCTTTTCTTCATTTCAGTGAATTTTTCTCAAGGACAACATCTAATATGTAAAACGTAACAGCCTATTGGAGACTGAATTGGGTTGTCTCAATGATCAAGGGAAAATTACTTATTAACATGAGGCTAATAACTGCTCCTTAGTTCCTTTTTGATGTTATGTTGAAAGTATGCATAATTGTCTTTTGTATAATCTCCTTACAGAAGCGCGGGAACTAAAATCTTTCCTTGGTTCCCTCACCAGTACAGCTCTACCTCATTTATATTTCTGCTAAGATACCTGCCCTGAGAATATTTTTCTTCCTACAACTTCAACAGCTGAAAACGTAAAACGAGAATTTAGAACTCAAACGAAAATAAACAGTAACATATAAACTGTTAACACATACAGAACCTTTTCTTGAGCCTGCATATGACATTCTCCAGTGCCAATATATTTACTTTGCTTTTGAAGCAGCTGTCACACTTTAAATGATGAATGTGTGAAGATGGAGATTCTTAGATGATCTTATACCACCTCAAGGAAGGAACATGAATTTCCAGGAAAATTTGACATCCTAGTCAGCGTTTCGAAAGTGACATTATCTCAGCAGGAACTGAACAATACAACAGCAACCTTATTGCTCACAAAACGTGATTTAATTTAAGGACCTCCATCAGTCCTGTATTGCTTGAAAGATCCAGGAAAAAACAAAAACAATTTCATCTGTGAAAAGTTGGTTTGGGGATTGTTGAAACAAAACTGGCATTTTTAGGCAAGACAGCTATTTCCTATTAATCATACAAAAACTAAAACCAGAACTCAAATAGTCTGTCATAAATAGTTGCCCTGTTCAGTTATTCCAGGATGTACTTTGCAGCAACTTTAAAGCGGAGAGTCATCAGGTATCCACTTCAGATAAGAAAGGTAATATCAAAAGTAAAGCGCTAACAAGTATCTGGCAATACACGGCCTCAAATGTTTTCAGGCCTAAGTTTTTCTTCCAATAACAGTCCCAGAAACTTGGACCTGCACCAATTCCAGAAATTTCTTAAAAAATAAAGTTTGACCTGGAGCTCTTCTGCTGTAAAATACTCATCATGCCTGGTGTGAGGCAAAGAATCCATAAGCAATTCTTGAATTTGCACAACCAGATGTGGTGACACCTTTACTACAATTAAACTTCGTTAGGGCTCATGGAAGGGAACCCGATGTATAAAACAAGTTAAAAAAAAAAAAAAAGAAAAAACTGACAGGAAAAAAGAAGGCAGTTACTTTAAAACTATGCCCCACTCCAACTGAGTTTCAAGGGTGAAGTTTAACCAAATAACATCATTTTTACAAGCATACCCTTCTCTTTCTCTTCGTCAGAGTGTAGGATGGGCGCTGGGTGGCCCACGGCTCAACAGATCTGAAGAGTGTTAAGGATGGTAGTGGGTAAAGACAGCAAAGAGGATGGGGCTGTAAGGGTCTGCTCACACGTAACGGCACAAGGTAGAACCTGAAGTTTTCCTGCGAAGCCCAGAGTGGAAAGATCAGAACAGAGTCAGCACTGGCTAGAGTGATTTCTGAGTTGCCCTCCCATTCCCTTGAGGGAAGCTGGCCAGAGTCAAAACTAGCCTGGGCCAGTTCCAAAAGGACCTGTACGCTGCTTGACACTTCTGGTGACTTCTAGCATTTGTAGTATAAAGAGGTTACTCGTACCAGTGGTAAATATTATTACTAGAATTATACTTTTAAACTATTATCTCAAAAATTATATTACTACTACTAATACTGCTTACAGTACCTGACATATACAAAGTGTGATCAAAAACTATGGTGAATGTTTAAATTTAAAAAAAATTACTGTGAAACACACACTGCCATTAACTCTCCAAGTAGTCCAACTGGGCTTCGAACACTCTCTCCTTGGCACTTTCTGAAGCAGCTCTAGAAGTCCTCTCTTGTGTGTCTTTCAGGTGCACCGTCCTGGCTGATGTACTGAATTGGTTAAAAATGTTCACCTTTCATGGTGGCTCTGATTTTGGGGAACAGTGAGAAGTGACATGGAAAAGCCAGGAATAAGGTGCATGAGGACACACTCACATTTTTATAAACCTGCCTTTCCATCGGATGCCACTCAGCAGCAGCTGTAATCACATCTTGTGAAGACACTCACGAAAGGAGAATGAGAATTACACAGTAATCCAGAAAAGAATTTTTGTGACACTGGCAAATGTTTGTGTCCAAATGTTACAATGAATGATCTGTTCCTCTTAAATACTTAAGCAGACAAGCTCTACTCTTTTATTCAGCAGGATCTTATTTGAATGATGTTATCCTGAGAGCTGCTTCCAACCATTTAGAAATAGATGAGGGAAAATTGAAGCACACAAGTAAGCCTAAGTAATCAGGAGCTAAATCTAACCAGGTGATTCTCTAAAGCAGAATAATGGTTTTATAAAGCGGTCACCCAAGGATATTGCGTTATGTCGGTCATTTGGAAAACATCAGATGTGGCTTCTTGTAATCAGTGGGGAATTGAGGAAATTCCTAGGCTTTGAGGCAATATGACTCACCATTTTATGGGCCTCACTGCCATGCTTCCCTAAACAGCAGGAAACCAAAGGGAACCAACTCTTCCTGCTTAAGATTCAGCTTGTTCTATGATTTGTGGACAGTGAGACACCTCAGTGCCCCCGGGGCCTCCCACTGTCCAGCACGCACAGATGGATTCTTCTATCCCCCAACTGCTTTAGTCAATATCTTTTCATCAGACAGCACAGACGATGGTATGATCTTGGACAGTTCACTTTTCAAGACAATAACTAAGCCTCTCAAATTCCAAAATAGGTAATGGTTCTGTAAAAATCCTCCAATATTAATAAAACTCATTTCTTACCCTTTATTCTTTACACAGGCATTTTTCAAGTGAACATAGCTGGAAGGAAATATACCCTGGAAGAGAAAAGAGGAAGGTTATAGTGCTGTGTTTTAGGGCGGGCTAAGTTCAGCAGCCCACGGGCAAAGCACAGTCATGTACCCAGGACAGCAGCGGGACAGCACAGAACAGCATCTGCACTCCATTCTCTAGGCTGAAATCTTTTTGTGCTTTGTATCTATCTACTTTTTTCGTTTTCTACTACCAATTCCTTTACAAATTTAGAGATTCTCTAAAATAAACAAAAATGAAAAAACTCAGTCTCACTCGAAGATATTCCTTGAAAAACAGAAATTAAAATTCTACATAAAAATGATGTTAATAAGCATTTTTAAATATTGCATAGTTTAAAGAGACAGATGGGGGGCTTGTTTGTTTTATTCTTTTTCTTCTTCCCCAAGCACTCAAGATTCTATTTAAAAATACATACTGAAAAAAAACTGAATTTGGAGACAGTATCTGTATTGTACGTGTCACAGGAGATCCTTAATGACAACACAGCAGCAATTAATCACTGTGCAGCCACTCCGATGGAGCAAAAATTAAACAATGAAGCCATGCTAGTTTAATGCTTTGTACTGCGGGAAAATAATAGGGCAAGAAAATTGCTCCTTTGTTCTAAATGGGAAATCGAAAGAAACAGAACAACAAAATGAGCATCAGTTTTATTGTGTATTAAGTGACAGTATCCTCTCATGAATTCCTGATGTATAATCAAATGACAAACTCAATTAAATATTTATGAAAACAAATGTCATTCGAACACGCTATTGCTGTTGTGCATCTAAGCAAAAAGTAAAATTTAGTGAGAAAAATCCTACATATATAGTAGTAGTAAACACAGATATGGATTTTTTTAAAAAAATCATGTTTTTGTAAAAGTTTAAATTTACCTTAATGTATTAAAAGTAACACATAATTATAATTGATGAGGAAAGAATTTAAGGCTTGTTAAACATGTGTAGTAAAAGAGAAAATATAATAAATGCTCTACATGAATAGTTAAATACTGAAGCTATATGCCCTTCAGATACCCAAAAAAAGATTAAATGAGGCTAACATTAAAATTCGTATATACTTTTGTCCCTTACACTCTCCTTTAGAATGACCTAAAATAATGAAGTAATTAAACATCATTGAATGTCCCAGCAAAACTACACTTAAGCAAAAAGGTAAAAAAGATGCTATCTTACGTTGTATTTTAAGAATGATAAATGACAATTGCTTATTCACAATTGTAATAAACCTAGAGTTAAACTCAAACTGAATATAACATATAAGAAAATATTAGAGACCATGGGAAGAAGCCAGGGCAATTAGAATAACGTAGAAAAAGGTATTTGGAAGGACCAGTGTCAAAATCACAAACTATTCAAGCTAAAGCTAAAAGAAAAACCATATCACGTTCTACTAGAAACTCTGAGGTTTATATAACTACATAAAGGATAATGAATCTTAGTATCTATTGGAATGGTGAGAGAAATGAGGATTTTTCTAATATGGATTTTTCAGGTTCAGCTGCCCAAACGCAAAAGGACTCTTAACACTCCATTAAAATAAACTTGTTCCTCCACAGCAGCATTTTATAAATAATACTATAAAAGCTTAAAGATTAAATACCTTTTTTCAATATTTCTTTTTGGACATATATATATTTCCCCTGCCTAAATTTTAATTTAGCTCTCAGAGAAACTAATACTTCAAAAAGATTTTGTTTCTATATATTAAGCTTATTAAGTACAATTTTAAAGAGCTATACAGGATTATCATTTGAGTAGCATATTTTAACTGTATTCCAAGTTCAAAGGAGTTTCCAAAGTTCTGAAAATCTGTATTACCACTCTGCATTTCAATGAGGAGTATCAACTTTAATTTCAATTGTAAAATAAGATAATTTAAATGTTTAACTTTTTGTAAAGTAGCAGTTTTTACCTTGATATTTGGGTTTTTTAAGGCAAATCCTCTGTACCAGCCTGTGGAAAAATAATCACTGTTACATTTTTATATATCATAATGTTTTAAAAATAACAAATAACAAATTAATCTGTTCTTTGCTGATGGAATTTTCTTATACAGGTAAATATTCTGTGTATACACATGGTAGTTGTTATGCTAAGGATAGTTAACAGCTCAAGTAATTACTAGTATTTCACTACTTTCCTGTTTATAAAAATCTATCAGAAACTTACATAAAAAACAGACAAAAGGTTTTAGAATCAGAGTACTGAACTTACATTTTGGCTCTGGTATTTACTCTTGGGCAAATGATATGACCTTTCTGAGTGTCACTTCTCCCCATTTTATAAAGGCCCCATTATTTTTAAAGGAAATTCAAGAGTCCACACAAGATTGAACATATTTCCAAACTCTGCTTGCCTAATTAAAAGGTGCAGAATCTACCACCAAATAATAGTGCTAGACCAGCAGGTATGCAATGAATCTGCACATCATCACACCCAGCATCTTGGGTTAGGATCAGTATCATGAGAAGAGCAAAGCTAGGGTTCCTTATTGCCAGAATTAACCAGTATACATTCACGGCCTCATCAGCACTATGTCTTAGCAACTGAGCTCCCCATAATTTGTATTCTACACAATATCTGTTACTTAAGCTCAATTTTACAATGCTATTCTTAGGGAAGAACAAGTCTCTTTATAATTTAAAACAAACATATGTAGTATATTTATAGACATATATGACTAAAATATAGCCCAATTTAATTGTAATACTCTCAGATTACATTTTCTTCCAAGAGTAGAAACTACTTTGCTTACTGGAAAGAAATTACTTTGTTATGTAATAAATGTTCTATCTAATTGCATTTCTGGCCTATTAAACTTTTGAAAACAAATATTTGAGCTTTGTACTTAAACATTTTTGTTACTCATAAAACATTTTCTTAAAAAGATATACAATACAGTACTATAAAATACCATCCCTAGTAGCTTTAAAATAAGTGTGCAGAAAAGAGAATGAATGGAAAATCAGAGTCTCTGTATCTCAAGATTTATTACAGTCTGACAAGGACAAATCCAAGAAATATATTCACTTGTAAATCATCATTCTAGCAGAAACCACAACTTTTTGAGAAGTGTAGAAATGTCACTGGGAGAGTCTATTCAATTACCCCATCTAGAAAAGTTCTGAGATTATACATCACTTCCCATTATATAGGGGGCACATTTGCATGCACCAATTCAAAATCGATTTTATGTCCATCTGTATACACGGCAGAAATAAACAAAATGCATCTGCTAATGATAGAGGAACTCATTATATTTTTACAAGTCTCAACTGCAGTGGGCAGAATAAACATCCATGTATCACCACCATTTAGTGTCAGGCTTTAGCTTAATGTAATAATTCTGTCTGGGGGAACACAATTTAATCTATGGTGCAACTTGATAACACAGAATGGTGTCATATTACAAATGCCTACTAAGAAAAGCCTTCCAGCAGGAAAATGAATATTTTTGGCATTCTAAAATACAGTCATTCTGTTAACAAGAATTTTAAAAAGTAGTTATTTCATCTTTTTTAAGAAGTAGAATTTAAGGATGTTTAAGAAATAGAAACACTTGAGAATATATTAAGTAACTTTAGTGAACTACCTGCTACATAAATTAACAATAATCATTCATGGTCATAACATTCTACTAACATTTCAATTGCACTGAATAATTCTGTTCCAAATTGGGGAAGGAGGGCTAGGGATATAGCTCTCTGGCACAAGCTCCTGCCTGGCAAGTGCAAGGTCCTGAGTTTTAATTCCCAGTTCAAAAAAAAAAAAAAAAGAAAGAAAGAAACGAAAACGAAAACTAAACAAATAAATAAAAACAAATAGGGGAAGGAGAAACACTGGAAGACCAGAGCAGACTGGGCCAGGACAGGAGTCCTTGAAGAAGCACTGGGTCATCCAGTCTCAAACTCACCCACCTGCTAGACCTCCACAGGGAGGAGGCAAGGGGCGTCTGCTAGACTTGAGATTCTGAGAAAAGCTTTCTAGTGTGCTACCGAGTCATGAACACCACACATAAGGCAGCTTCAGTTGCTTTTGTTGCCATGTGATGACCGTAAGTACGTAATATCAGGAAACACATGACAACTCCAAAACACCAAATACTGCTATTCCATTAGTCAATGTGAACACACAAGGAACAAGTTCTGTAAAAAACGTTTTGCTGTGATTACTGGGAAAGGTACAGAGTTTAACAGAGTAAGGAGAGGATGTGTCAACTTTTTGAAGAGCCCAACATCAAGGAGGCGACTCACACAACCACAAGCAATCAGCACGAGGCCGCTCACCATCACACTTCTCCAGGATCTGAACTGTGTCTCCGATTTCCAGTGACAAGCCATATGGGACGGTTCCTCGAAAACTGGCAATAACTGTAAGGAATGATACAGAATATGTGAAGGCAATCTTGTCAGTTACAGCCAGTTATAGTGCTTACAATTAAATGTTAATGACTACAAAAAAAGCATGTGAATAGGAAGTACACTTTTATAGCTAGAACCTGCTGTCAATTTACATATATCTATATATATAACTACATATACCTATATATCTATATAGAAATATCTATATATAACTATACTCTTTCTCTCTCTATATATATATATCTATACATATAGTTGTTTACATTTTTTATTCTCTCATCCCCTTTCCTCCCTACTCCATCCATCTCCTGGTCCCCTTCCTTTTATTGTTTTGTACGTGTTTGCCATGCGTAATATTTACATTCCTTGTATGGGGTTAGTACATGTACGTAACACATCTTGTATTTTTAAAAATATCATTAAATTCATATGCTTTGCCAACTTCAACTTCTTGGTGAAATAAACATTATAAATATGCACTTCAAAAATGTGAAATTTACTGTAAGCAATATAGAAACTAACAAGAGTACTGCTGCTACAAGAATGTTGTGCAATTACATATATAAACAAAGGTTATTGCCTGAAGAGATCTAGGAAGGACTGTCTCCCAAGCACTGCTACATCTATCCCCCACCCGTGTCTGGTCTAAAGTAGTTAGTCAATATGTGTTCGGTAATAAAGGGAGATTACACTTCCTACTTGTTAATAAGCTTGGCGCTATGGCTTGTATCCTGACATCCCCCCCAAACCTGATGCACTCATTAAGTGTGGCTCTTTTGGAGCGGATTGGATTTACCACATGTGATGCTGGGGTTAAGGGTGTGTGGTACTAAATTAGTCCACTAAATGGAATGAGCATAGTTCTGGGTGGCACAACTCAAAAAGCAGGTAGCCTGGATGGGATAAAAGGGAAAGGCAGGCTGGCTGCTGGCTGCTGGCTGCTGGCTGCTGGCTGCAGCTGCTGGCCACTTGCTGTCTTCTGCCTGCAACACCATGAACTGTTTCTCCTCTCCGAGGCCCCTCTGCCCTGCCAGCCTGTCTTGGAGCCCACCGACTATGGACTGAACCCTCTACCAACTGTGAGCCAAAATAAACCTGTCCTCCTTCAACTTTGAGTGTCAAGTATTTCGTCTGCAACAAGAAAATTAACTAAGTCAATTTCTAAGTGTATGACTTCACGTCTTGCCTCTACTTATTCTGCCACAGAGGAATCATACTATAAATAGAACTATCACTCTACTTAAAATCTCCCATGGTTCACATTTCTGCTATAGTGTCTTGGATTTCTTTTATCCTAGACTGCGAGTTTCTCAAGAGAAGGGACTGCATTTTTGCCTCACTATTATGTTTGTGGCATAAAAGCAGTCTTCTTGTGGTATTATCAATGGTGACATTTTATTAGGTAATGACTGTACCCTCTCTAGGAATAAACACAGATGCTTTAGCTCTCTTATTAATTAGAATGGATGGAGGTCACCATTAATTATAGAATAACAGTTTACATTAATTGGCTTCACAAACATTTCACAAGGTGGGGCGTAACTGGGACATACTACAGACAGGATATGTGCATAGATTAGTCATTCTGGGCAACTCCAAGAGCTACAGAGAGAATTAAGTTTTGCCCCTGGACAGTAAAGCGTGCGTCACAGAGGAGGCAAGGATGGAAGAATAAAGAAAATACATCTGAATACATAAGTAGAGGAAAGATATCTCCTATGAAATGCTATGTATACTGTAATCAACTTAAAACTCACAGGAGACAAAGAGGATTTTTAAAGGTAATTCTTTTCAATAATGACTGAACCCAGGGCCTTTACACTGAGCTACACCTCCCACTACCCCTTCTTCTTTTTAAGAGTTTTTAAAATTTTGAGACAGGGAAGTCTGTAAGTTGCTTGCCCGGGCTGGGTTCAACCTTGTGACTTCTGCCTCAGGCACCCAGAGTGCTAGGTAAAGGCAAAAAAATTTTAAGTGACTTATAATTTTGTTTCAGATAGTAATGTTTAGATATAACCTCGACACCCAAAGTAAGTTTCTGCTACTATAGGGAACATATTTTAAAAGTCTGAAGAAACACATGAGTCTGTCAAAACTCAAAAGCAGCAATAAGAAATGGGCTTTTAGAGGTGTCTCAAGCCCTTTTATGATCTCAGAACAAAATTAACAATAGAGACCAAAACACAGGACAGAAAAAACAACCTAAACTACCATTTGTGCTTATTTTTTTCTCTTTTGCATGTGGCATCAGGAAACTTCTTAAAAAGAAAATGGTAATAAAATATGTAATACAGTACTGGACAACGGCTTCACAAAGTTAACCACTTTCTTCATATTGCATGTTGCTACCGAGCTCATAATCTTTAGGCGTCCCCAAGCCCGGCTCACTTCTATCATATCTGAACCCAGGGTCACCCACACACCCCGACACTTACAATCAATCCATTACTGCATCAAAATGATCTCATTTCTGAAATATGAATCCAAACCGTCCTTTGGTCAACATCTCTGCTCCCTCCACTACAAGAGCCTTGCTCTCACCTCTTCCTGGCTCTTCGGCAGCAGCCCCCTAACGTGCCCACGCACGGGTTCCTCCCCAGCCCATTTCACACACAGTACCTGAGAGCCTTTAAAATGCACATTAGCTGATGTCACCCGACCTGTATGTATCGGAGGTGTGGGAATAATAGAAAAATCACTGCCTCAGCCTTCTCTCTGCATCCCAACTCGACTCTGCTCCAGTCACTGTCAGTTCCCTGCGGGTTACAGTCCCTCCTCAAAGAACTTCGAGCATCGTGGGTTTCCTTTCCCTCCTTACCAGGTTAACCCAAATGCAACCTCCCAGTGTCAGCTCAGTGGTCCTGTCCTCAGAGAGGTCCTCCTTGATGCCCATCCCGTCCCCTCAATTTACATGTACCCATAGCACCTCATACTATTTAATTACGCCCTTTACTTTTTGAAGTTTTTAAATGACAGCCCCTGCAACAGATCGTGAGCCCCAGGAGTAAGCACTGTGTGGCTTTTAGCCCCTAATTTTACGCGCGGTTCGGCAAAGTCTGGTACACAGTCTGAGCTCAGTGAGTCATCACTGTATGAATGAATCAGGGCTGGGCCCCTCCTGTTACATGTTCTAACCAGAAGCCACACGTTCCTTTCTCACCGGGAGTACTATTTAACAGGGTGCTCACAAGCCTAAGACTGAAAGTTCACGTGAAAATTCATTCTCTCACAGGAGCTATTTAAAACTGGAATAATGGTTTTTCTAGGTCAAAATCATGTATTAGCTCATTTTTTACCCAATAATTCTACAGGGGTGAATTCAGATGCTACTCTCCAGTTGTGTACTATTTAATCACTACTAAAAGTCACCGAAGAACATTTTCCTCCCTCATGGCTTGCAGATGCCTCCTCTATAAAGCAAGGGAAACTGAAAGGCCTCCGCCCACTGGAAATTCTGAATCTGGGAGAGGCTTGGAGCTCACATTGCTACGGCGAAAGACTTACTTAAAAACTCTGTCCCTAAACCAGCCTCGTCTGTCAAAGGACACCTCTGGGCACCTGCACCCGTCCTCGGCTAGAGCTGCAGGACAGGCGCGCACTCTCGGCATCTCACGTGAGCCTCCAACACCTCTTCTCCTTCCCCCTTTCCGGGCTCACGTCTTATCTCTCCACA
>NW_004955410.1:15778929-15878612 GCF_000276665.1 Chinchilla lanigera
TCGGCATCTCACGTGAGCCTCCAACACCTCTTCTCCTTCCCCCTTTCCGGGCTCACGTCTTATCTCTCCACACACTGCCTTTGCTCCCCGCTCCCAAATCCTCCTCAAGCTGTTGCTCACATCGATGCGTTGATGCTTATTACTGACACATGGCCTCCTCCAACCCTTCTCCACTGAACACTCCAAAGCAGCCTTACTGTGAGGCTTAGCTCCAAGGTTAAGCATTCTTGAAAATTTCTGATGCTATTACCTTCTTTGTCTAATTACCAATTACTCCCTTCACCTATGCTCCGACAGTACACTGACTAGACCTCAAATAGAGACCCGGCATGAGAGTCAGGGTGCACGAATGGAGGAGGACACCCCCCCAGAATGAATGGAAGGATGGATGAATGGCACCACTGAGAAATGGTACTCAGGTTTTAATAGATTCAGACAATCCCAAGGACACCTATCATAACTTCTAAGGAGTAAGTATTAAGCTGTAGATCCTTTTAGAGAAGAACTCTTTGGAGATGTAGCTCAAGAGATAACTCTGATCTTTACCCTCTGAAACGGCAAGCTGCTCTCAATTTTGATTTAGATAAATAAACTCCACCTAGCTGTGTACTAATGAATGCTAGACTCAGGAAAGATACATAGGCTTCAGGTTACAATAAAAAAACTGACAGAAGAAAGCAGCTGTAGGCAAAAGAATAAAGGACTATAACTGACATGTTTGTTTTGGTAGCACGTAATATACAATAAAGTAAAGATAACTAGTTTAGCAAAGCAAAGACCTAAAGACAACATATGCATTAATGAAGCCTCAATCTGCATTTCCACCAAGCATAGTTAGAGTCCACTTTGGAAACAACTTTCCAATTAGGCCTCCTTAATTTTCCCCAAGTGTTTTTGCATGAAATACATCCATAGTTGAAATTCACTTTTGTCACTAGATATCGTGAAGTAGCTATTTTCTTATACAAAAAATATACTCCTTGAACACTTCCCTGTGGTAGTTTTTCCCCAGTAAGATTGGGCTTTATTAAGTAACCATGACCATAAACTTGTACCTTGATTTTTATTTTTGGTTTCTCATAAATTAAAAAGTTTCTTATCAAACTTTAGTACAAGAAAATATCAGAGAATTAACCTTGGTAGAGTTGGAAATGCCAAGGCCCAGTACTATTGTTTCAGTCACAGGTCTCCAAGAGCACAACTGTATTTTTTTCGGGGGGCGGGGGCGGTGTTTGGTTTTGTTTTTTTTCTGGTACCAGGAATTGAACTCACGACCTTGCACTTGCCAGGCAGGTGCTGTGCCACTGAGCTAAATCCCCAGCCCCCTCTGAGAACACAACTGTAAACAGCACATAAGAACTGTTACATGGCATTGTGTTCTTCTCTCCCATTTACTGCTATGTGCAATTTATTTGGATTAATAAATGTATATATAGAATTTTATATCCAAGTCCTTAAAAAGTATATGCAAGGTGAAAGCACTAAATTTACAGCATAACCATTCTGAAAAGAATGCCCTAACCTGCTTCCTATTATCATGTATAATTTCATGCTTCCATATAATTATATGGGTTTAGTACCTGCTGACATTTGATTAAAATTTAAATAGCTGCGAGAAACATTCTCAAATACAACTACAAAGTATTTTCTAAGGGGAAAGCGAAAAGAAAGTAAAATGGTGCCCTGAAATAGGAACTCATTTCTTAGTTTCAACAATACCTTTTGTTTATGTAAAGAACAAATGCCTACTTTAAAGTTTTTTAACTTACTACAAAGAAATTCAGTTCCAGAACTTTTAAAAATTGAAACTCAGAACAAACTATTGAAGTCTTTTATAAGTCAGCTCTAAATTGCAGACAATAACATTCTTTACCATCACTGTCAAAACAGTATTTACAATGATTCCACTTGCCACAATTCAATTCAAAACCAGCAAATGCTGCCCTTTACCCTTTATGGGCTGACAAGCTATGATGAATGAACACAAGGCAGAAAAAAATAATGAAAATGTTTTGTCCATTGTGACACAAAGGAAGGAAACTCATCTCTCTCACACGGAATTTTGGCTTCATCTTTCTGGTAAATGGATCTCCAACCCATGACCAAGTTGTGGTCTAAAAGGTCACTTAAAAGCCAACTGCTTTCAACACAGAACATGATGGTATTGAGGTTACCCCACAGAATTCAGTGTAACACCAAAAGAAAACAAAAAGAAGCTATGACCGCACTAGAAATTAAATACACAATTTTATATAATTATAAGGTCTTTAATGCTGGTGTCTGAAGTGCAGCAGAGCCAAGCAGAAGGCAGTGATGAAGCTGGTGCTGACATTATGGACATTTACATGACTGCTAGTGTCCCTCGGAGTCCCCTAAGAATGTCTTCCCTACAGCCATCTTCATTTTACCTGGAATATCCGCTTTTTGGCTGTCACAGACTCAGCCACCTTTAGCTTTACTGTATTAGGGCTTATAGGGGTCACTAAGGAGAGGAGAAGGATTCCCAAAGAACCTCCATAAGACCTGGAGGATTCAGAGAAAAGAGAAAGGAAATTACAGATACTACGTTCCTCACAGGTACTTTATCTCATGAAAGGGCGAACTGTAATGAGGAGGAAAAGGGGTCATTTCTGCACACACAAAAAAGCCCTTGTAGGGAAAATGCAAAATATGGTGGGATGCAAAGTGAAGAGTCTCATCAAAAGCACCCTGATATTTTCCAGCAATCTGTGGCAGGGCTGGAGAGAAGACAGGATGGAAGTCATCTGGAGATTCCTACCGGCACTGTCAATTTGTAAGTGCAGGGTACAGATATCTCTCTCCCTTCTCTTTGCTGGTTTTTCTTTTCTTTCTCCTCCCGCCACCGCCACAGGGTGAAGTGAGGAGCAAGGTGTTCATTCCCAACTTCAAGGGACTCCCAGCTGGCTATCGGTGTCACAGCACGGCAATGGGGGCAGGTGCTCTACAGAGACTTAAAAAAAATAGTCAAAGCAAATGTGACAGAAGGTGATGGGGTGGTATCAGCTGGATACTGCTGATTCTCAAACTGAACCCAGGAAAAACGAAGTGTTGTGTCCCATCTTCTGTGCCTCAGACCTGCCACATGCTTGGATTTGCCGACTTTCCGCAGTGCCCTGTCCCCGTCAAGGGCTCACACACCCTGCACTCCTGCCTGAGTGGCACAGATGCACACACGTTAACACTAAAAGGGTTACAATCTATGATCACTTCCCATGGTCAGGCTTGGGACATGTCACACAACTCTCTTTGGGCCTATGTGACTTTGAAAAACCAGAAGTCCATCAAATAAAACTTGGTTCTAAAGTTTACGAGGATGGCCTGAAGGTATACTGCTGTCCTTGACTGTTAGAGGACAGTTCTACCAGATATTATGGAACTTCCCCTCCTTGAACCAAGGCCATGTGGACTAGGGCAAGGGGAAGAAAGGTGCTGGGTGCTGTGACGCATCACCCAGATTCCTCTCCAGAAACGCACGACTGGCGTTTCCTGCTGCTGGGAGTGCTGGCACAGACCAAGCTCAGCTGCAGCCCTCTTGGAGGGCGGCCTTGGCTCAAGAGAGCTGCCTTGCCCGGGGCCTGGTCCCCTTCCCTAGAGAGCACACATCCAATGACGCCAGGCCCTCCCACCACACTTGGGGCAGCTCCCAAGGGCCATTCCAGCCCAAGTGACTAAGGCTGTCACTGGGCTTGCACTGAGGATCAACTTCTCCCTCTGCCTACTTCTCTTTCTTTCCTCTTCCCTCCATGGGGTGAGCCTCAAGAACACTTCCGATAAACTCCTCACAAGCTAATCTCCAGCCCAGGGTTTCTTCCTAGCCATTCGAATCTGCTAAAAGCTTTAAAACTGTTTCCACTCAGAATTTACTTCTTGCCCAATTTATTTTCAAGTCCTAATTTTAGAGGAATTGTTGCATTATTTTGTCTTAACATTTTACTAAATTCTTTATATGTTAATCTCCTATGATTAGGCATTTTGATTCTGACTTCACAGATAGAAAAAAAAGAGGGAAATAAAATGAACTAGAATGAGACAGTTCTTCCACATTAAGATTTATTTGGTGACACTGTCACTGTAGCAGGAAATGAACCAGTTCTATTCCCTGCAGGGTGATAACCACATGCTGTATCTTAGTTTTCATGATCCAAATGCAAAAGTACTTTCCTAAGTGGCTATAAGAACTGAAGGTCAAAAAAATAAACTAATTATTGTATCTACCTATCAGTACTTTTAAAAACAACTTACAAGGACAGAAAAGGTTATGGCTAACTGCCAGCCAAGAGGAGCCTCTTGGAAGAAAGAGTTTAAACAACTATCTCAAAAGCATCCTCTCACACAGGAAAGGGGCACCGTGTTAAACAGAGAGATGGAGGCCTGGGATCCATTTCCACCACTTAGGTACCCTGTAGTCCTTGGCTCTGCCGTTTGTTATTCCAAGATGCCGCCACCTGCCTAACACACCGAGATGTCACGAGAATCGAACAAACGTGTAACAGCTTGATTTGTAAGTCTACAAGTGTATGTAAATACAAGATATTCTTTTTTTATCATTGCTGACTAGAAGTTTGGACATTGCCTATGAATCTGCCATGCATTCAAAAGCTAATATAAGGCTTCCACTTATATGAAACAGTCAAAACCTTTCTTCTCTTGTTTTTATAATTTGCTGAAAATCATTAATAAGTTAAATTTACACTAAGGCTTAGGTCATGGGGGGATACCACTGCTTTTTCTGATAAAATAGAAAAAATATTACATACTGAATCTGATAAGGAAAGTAATGAGCTAAGAGAAATTTCCACAAAATGCTAAGATAAACTTAGGAAGGGAGCTTTTCACAGTCACTCTGCCGCAGCGGTGTATTATTCATGCAAAAGGCAATAAACAACACCAGGCGGGAAAAAATTACAATACAGTCTTTAAATCACAAAATAGAATGAAGTTGCAGAAAACAGTGACTGCTTTCACCATAATCCAAGTGAAATTCTTCATTACTAAGTAAAAAACCATTTTCTGATCAATTGTATTAACTCTACCACCAAGCATTTGGTGAAAGCAACCACATACAAAAACAAAAAACTGTCTACTCCCAAATGTGAGATAATTGATATTTAAATAATAACATGTAGAATTATTGTCTGAAACATAGCATTAAGTCTGTTGACTTTTTTGTTTCAGTTATTTTGTCTTTGTTTTTCTATGAGGGAAGGAAAAAAAAAACTTGTTCTACCCTTCAGTGCTCTTTGCTCTGAATTCTCTCTCCATATACTAAATATTCAAAATCACAACATATGCAGCACATCGGAGCTGAAGTGGTCCATCTGAGCAAACCACTTCTTCATCTCCATCCTATGCCTCAGGGACTCAGCACCTGTGTGGATATAGAGACTGGCCGGTTCTCCCCAACCTAATACCCTCCTGCCTCTTCTCTGGTCATTCTTCCTCAAACAAGTAAGTGTTCATTTTTCTGATTATGCCTCTCAGTTCAGACTTCTAACGAAACCCAGTCTGACAGGACCTACTGATTCCATAACATCCCATCTGAGTGGATCAGAATCTTAAGTTCCTGATGTTACTCCCCTCTGTTCTGATGACTAAGCCAGTTGCCAATCTGGAACACCATGAAACTAATTTTGACTGGATGTGGCCACTGACAACCAGTCAAAAACCCTTTCTCAAGGCAATGCGGAGTCAGTGAACAGTTCAGTGGAGAAATACAAGAACAAAGTTCAAAGTCCTTTGAAAATCCAGCTCCTGTGCACCTCTCCAATTTCATCCTACACAAACACTACAGCAGCCACACTCCTCGTCTTATCTGTATGTCTTGTAAGTACTGTCAAGCCTTTTACCTCAACCTGGGATTCAGGCCTCTTGCTGCTCTTCAAAATAATTCCAAACCATGCCTGGGGGTGCCTGCCTGGAATCTCAGCACGGAGGGAGGCTGAGGCAAGAGGATCACAAGTTTGAGTCCTGCCTGGGCAACTTAGTGAGACTGTGTCTCAAAATAAAAAATAAGAGCTGGCGGTATAGCTGAGTAGTAGCGGAAAAAAAAAAAAAAAAAAAACCTCCAGCAGCCTCCTAGAGGAAGGCTGACTCCCTTGTTCCTCTGCAGGTCTTACTGCACTCACCACCACTGAGTTTTGGGCTCCTTTATGTCCTAACACCTAGCACAATGCATGACATTTAGTAGATACTCAACAAACTGTCAGCTGAAGATTTAGGGGAATGAAATCACCACGCTGGGCAGTTTGCTCATGCATTCAACCAGCATATAGAGGTCACCTTCTACGTGGCAGCGTGATGTTGGGAACTAGAAATGCAACGGCAATGGGAACACTTTGTGCCCATTTTGTGGAGTTCAAAAATCATGAGAAAGAACCAGTTTTTTAAAAAATATATTCTGGGTTCTAGAGAACACATTTAAGAATGTGAAGACAGGCTATACTTTTGGTTGGATTTTGTTAATGATTCAATTTAGCTCTTTGGTGAATTTTATCCATTTTACTAATTTTCATCAATTTGAGCATTTCTACCATTCACAGGAATCCTGTTACAAGACAACACGCCTTCTTGGGCAGGCACTAGCGCTCCAGAGGGCACAGCACCTAGAAAGGAGTAGCCACGAACTGTTCAGCAAATCACTGCAGAGAACTGCAAGACAGAGGCCTGGCCCATGCAAACACTGCGCTGAAGTGTGCTGACATTCTCTCCTACAAAAAGCATTTCCAAACAATGACCCCCACACAGACTGAGAGCTACTTCTAGATTTCATCACTAGATGGATTTCATCACTAGATTTCATCACGATCATTTGGTTCAGGTGGTGTTTGCCAAAATACTCCACTGTTCAGTCACTAGTTTTTCCTTTCTAATTAACAGGTATGTTATGGGGAGGTACTCTGAAACTATGCAAATACACTCTTTTTATTGTACTTCACAACATCCAGTGATGATTCCTGCCCACCACCTTAGTCATTTCGAACTCTGATGTTTTTTCACAGGGTCATTCACACTCAGCTGGAAGATTTTAATTGCAATCCATATCTTCAATAGACCCTTTTTTGATGTGGACACAATACATTGATTCTTGATTTCTTAAATATAAAGCATAAAATTAACACTAATACCATATGGATCCTTGAGATGACCCATTCAACATAACGTGTAAAATTTCATGTTTCAGAAAATTAAAGAACTTTTCATTGTATCGAAGATTTATACATTAATATTTTTGTCCAATTTGTAGTACACTGGGTGAACTCTTCAGATACTACTTAACTAAATAATCTGAACATGTATGTTTGATAAAAAAAGAATTTTTCAATTGTTTTAGTCAACATTTTCAAAGAAAACTGCATAGGTCTCCTCATTAACTATAACCCTTTGCAGGTGTGACTTAAACCCTTTGTCTTCTTTCAATCAGTAATTTATAAGAGTACACACACACACACACACACACACACACACATTTCTTTTATGTCATGGTAGGACTCTAGACTTTTCACAATAACACTTATTTTTAACTAGGTATTAAGGCCTTACTGATATTCACAGCAGCTATCAAGAGTCATTAATTCTGTTGTACACTGTACTGGATCATTAAAATCTTAAAGTAAGACACTGACTATAAACTGCAGTGAGTATCTTACAAAAGATTTACATTTTAGAGATTTTATAAAGTTGACTATTCAGAATCAATGATGGATCCTCAAGCTGTCTCACAACAGCTTCCTTAATCAATTAGGCAGCTCAAACAGGAAACTCACATACAACGAAAATTAGGGGATGGATGGGACCAATAGCAAGGGAGGTATAGTATGGGAGAGGTTTTAGCAAATGTGCACAAGAAATGGGCAGGAGCTAACTCCTTCCCATACTGGTCTGATCCTAGGAAAGGCCACCAAAGCCTAGCTTTGCCACAGCACGGGGATCCATCCACACTGCTCAGGACCTGCAGTACAGGTTGTATAATTGTAAATACACCTCGTTCCTCCATCATTTTCCTTTTCTCTCAGGGAATAGTTGCACTAGGAATGCCAGTCTCATTCCCTTCCACTCCTTCTCAATCTCCAAGGTACACCCAGGAGCTCCTGACCAATGGGAACCAAAGGACTCAACACCAGGTCTCTGGGGATGTGGGGTGACCTCAGGCTATTCTTTATACTAGAACAGTGCTAGGAATAAAAAGGCATTGCGGGGATAACCACACCACGGCACATATGGTACGTGAAGATCTGGTATTCATGTGGCTTAGATGATCCAGAAAATTAATAGAACTGTTATTTCCACTTGATAAATTATCTGTGAAACTTTTCTGCTTCCCCTCAATGGCTATTTTAAAATGAAAAAGATTGAGAAAATAAATGCAGTTAGTTTGGCTTAGAGATTTTAATGATGAGTTAAGGCAAAACTCATGAAACTATAATATCCAAATTAGGGAACAAGATAAAAATGAACATTACCAACCCAACATCTATCATTAGTAAATGAACTGCTACATTCTTCCTCAGGATTTTGAGAGGGCATCAAGTCCCCCTGGGGATCATGCCCTCTGTTCTTCTCCTCTTCTAATTTTATAAACTAATGAAGCAGTTGTTTTGCCTGCCTTTCTCCTCACTGTAAATTTCAGCTAACTATTGATCCCAGATGTTTTCTATAATCATTGAAATCTGGATTGTCTTTGTTTGCAGAGAGCTGCGTTGTTTAAAAGTATCTCACACACAGACACACACACACACACACACACACACACAGTCTTTTTCATGAAAGTTAAAATTCCTATGCTTGGCTAGGGTTAAATCTTCATAAATATTTATCTTTTCCCCTCTATCATGAAATTTGCCAAACAAATTAGGTAAGTTTTCCAAAATATCTTCAAAAACAGACAAAGGGTCTGGTGACAGGGCCAAAAACAGTCCCTTATTTCACAATACGTTAATTAGGAAGCATCAGTCTACTGCAGAAATGCGGTTCTTGGATTCAGATGCTAAAATAAATTTGTTTTTATTTTTCTGGCCATCAGTGGAAGCGACTCCCATCTGTCCAATGAACTAAATCTGGTAATGTCTATGCCCTTGTACCTAATGTACAAAACAAGCAGCGTAAGTATTCTAGCCTAGGTAGTAAGAGATAAAAAGTGCCCACAGACAGTAAAACTTTTTTAAAAAAGTAAACACAGAAAATTTTATCTTTTGGAAGATTAATGTCAAAATCCCAACAATACTTTCAACATACAGAAACTAAATTGAAGGTAGCATGTAGTATTCCACAGGTGTGTGGGGATTTATAGATAATTCTCAGTAACAAAAGCCAGGAGCTCAAACTCCTAAGCATGGGTAAAAGAAGATACACTTACACGAAAAGCCATTGAAGAGCTGACTTTTTCTCCTTTTATTAATGGCTATAACTCGAGTATCTTGTTTTACAGCCTCAGATAACAGCCATGGGTTAGTTCTGCCTTATAAAGCATCGACAACTTACTTAAAGCTTCACTATTAATATTAAATGTAAGTTAATGTAGCATTCCTTTTAAAATTGAGTGATTTATACAAATGACTATTTTAGCTATTGCTAAACAAGTGAATGAATTAAAACTAAAAATATTACATGTAAAAACCTGAATTTATTATCTTCTTATGAAATATAAATACACAAATATCACTGCTGTCTTTCTTCACTTTACCCTTTAGAGTTAAGTAAAATGTTAGTAAAACATTAGTGTACTTCTTGAACATTTTTTGAATCACTGAGCTTCAAAATATTCTCTTTTAAAATATTCTTTCAGTATACAAAATATCTGTCCATTTTTAATCTTTTTCATGAATCTGGAATAGCCAGTCTGCCTATGGAGAGAAGGTGGAGTTTACAAATTCTTCTTTTTCTCTGAGTTCCTTGTAAAAGCACAGGTAGCAAGAATGTCAGTTTGTTGGTATACTTACCTAACAGATAAATATAGAACTGTGTCATATTATGCAAGAAATAAAATACCCAAACCATAAGGAACATCTTTCCTGTACTGTGTCTGAAGGTATACAACAGATACATGAAAGATACATCTCCTGCCCCACACCAACCCAAGTTCTAACAAACACAGCAAGCAAACGGAAAAATTAATGACGATCCCATCAAAAGAGATATGGTAAAGGCTAGTATTTTCCTTCTTTGCTATAAAATAGAACCTTTCTTTACTTCTTGATGTATGTATAGAAATAATACATCATTCTGTCAGCTTCCCAAAGACTAGCTGGGTCCTGCTAGAAGTTACATATGTCAAGCTACCCAACGTGTATCAATCTTGAACCCCCAAGGTGAACACAATCAGCTTCACACTATTCCCTAGCTGTGGCAGGTCCATTTGTTAAAACAAAGCAACACAACCATCTCAGTCTGAGCCCCTGTGCCCTTCATTTAGTCTGCAGCTCACACCAACTGGCCTTGTGAAAAATAAATTTCTGAATTTACATTTGTTTTTATACAATGGGTAAACATCAATCATTTCTTGAAGACAAGTCTTTGGTGTAAATGAACATACCTTTTGGTCCCCTGAACCTGAGAGTGTGGTAGATTACATGGCCCAGAACACAGGTAGAAATTAATTTTGGTTTGCTTTCCATGCCAGAGAATCACTTGTACCCCACAAGTAGAAGATTTTTAAAAAGAAATTTAGTAAGTGAACGAAAGAGAGACCATGAAGTCAGGGGGCTGGAACATAATGAGAAGGTACCGTTCCTGCTAAGCACGACGGCCAGGCTTCAGAGGACCCTTCCGCGTGCTGTCACCATTTGAACCTTGGTATAAAACATGATCTAATCCTAACTTTTACTCAGGATGTCTCAAAATAACACCTTCGATTAACCGAATATTTGTACTTTGTTTCCCTAGCGATTTCTCCTTAGAGAAATAGAAATATCGTAAGAACACCATCTCCAGAGATAAGGTCCTCAAGACTTTAGGAAAAAGCTTAGTATTTAAAAGCTAGAATTGACTCATGTAATAAAAAAGAGCATCTCTCCCTCTAGAGTCCTACTCTCCTCTCCACCCCATACTTCCACAATTTCACAGGACCCCGCCATTAGTAAAGATCAACATCAGGAAATTAGCAGGAGGAGAGGAGGGTTACATTTTTCCCACCCACACTTGATTCTGTAGCTGGACAATATGTTTACATACTATGCTTTGCCTTTTTCATTCACAGTAATTTCTCAGGCTTCTCACTGGGGCAGAAATATGATTTCAGGGGACAGCGGGACAAAGGAGAAGGCAGGCTTGCACATTTCCCAGTCAGTAGCTGTGAAAATGCAGGCGTCCACTGGCCGAGGCTTTCATTAGCAAGAGTGCAGCCGCGCAAGAATTAGAAGCTGGAGAAGAGTTCTGCTGTAAGCTGCAGAGCACAAAAGACACAGGACGGTTCCCCACGGGAAGGAGAAAAGCTCTTCCACTCTAGAAAGTGAGAGAAGAGGAGGGCGAAGATGAGAGGAAGAGAGAGGCAGAAAGTTGTACACAGACATAGGACCTGCTTGGTGTTCTATGAGGGTGAGGCACAGGGAAAAGGCGCAGGGGTTGGGCAGAGAGTTCCAGGTGGGTTTGGCAAGCCCAGAGCAGAGGGGCCTGTGGTCACTGCTCTACTGAACTATGAGGGCCTGCAAGGATAACAGCAGTCGAATGGGGGTGGAAACAGCAGCCTGATATAGTTAGTAAGTTGGGTCTGAGTTAGCCAACCTCCCTCCCTTCCCCCACGACACTCTCTTCCTCCTGATAGGGTAGAAGCAGGAAGCTGAGAATACAGAATCATACTCCTGCCAGCTCTGCAGACACTCGAGTCCTCAGCCCAGAGGATGAGCTGGATGGAGGCAGCGATGAGTCTAGGAGGGCCCAAAACTCCAACTAGAGCTAAGCAGAAGACCAGGTGGGGATGGGAGCTGGCTAGGGACCAAATACCAGAGGGTGCCAGAGGGCAAATGCCCATGGCCAAGGCCATTGTGTAACTCCCCTCTTTTAAATTACTATGGTCCAGAAATCAACTCTAGATGTAGGCATAAAAAAGACTGAATAAACTGCTACCAATAAGTACCATAAGCTTAGATACACAGACTTCAGCAAATCTATTTTGTTTGTTCAGACATGAGCTGCTTAGCTCTCAGTCATGTTCTATGTAGGTAAGGTGAATCCAGGGATATGACGTTATGTGTGTCTAGGTCTGGCTATGATAATAGGTACCTGTTCTCAAAGGGCCCCTTCCTAGGTGAAGAAAAAGGGTGAGTACAAATAAAAATAAGCAAAAAACCAACACATACTTATCCTTTGACTAGTCTAGGATGAAAGAATTCCAGTATCTCCCACAAAGAGCCTAATCCACGCCTTGAGTCTGAGTGCCAAATTAAGCATTTTACAACATCCACAAAGGAGCCCATCACTTCCATCAATTCTCCCATGTCTACTTTGTCAGCTAAATTTTCCAACTCCAGCAGCTTCCTTGGAGTCTGTATCTGTTTATTTACTTACATGGAGAGTTGCAATGTTGTACCTGCTCAGAAGACTGCCATGCCGTTCTCATTGGTCAAACAGCCATGCACTAAAAGGACCAAGGCTCTATGTATGGGTGTTATTTGGAGCTCTTCTTTCTGTTTTCCCATTTAAATAAATCCATGGATCCCCAATACTTATACTGACAGGGCAGGCTAGGTACAAGCCTAAGAAAGTCCCTATCATTTTAGGGGGATACAGAATGTCTCCAAAATTTTTTTTTTATTTTTGTAGTACGTAATGTGTACCTTCATCTTAGGAGTAGGGATGTGTTAATATATCTTAATTCTTTTTATTTGCATTCTCCTCTCCTCCCTTCCGTCTCCCTCTATCTCTAGTGTCCATTCCCATTTGCAAAAGATCTATCTCCCTGTTTCCTATTGTCTATTTTTTATTTTGTTTTATAAAATTATTCTTTCGGTTTCTCATATGAGAGAAGTTTTTATTGCTCACTCCTCACATCCACCGTCTCTGTCTCCATACAGGGTCCGCTTAGCGGACATAATGTTATTACAATCACTCATTCAATAAATATTTATTAGACTTCTACGTTAGACTGAAGACCACTCTATCTACTGAGCAAGGAGTATCTACAAATGTATTCCAAATATTTCCCACCATGACTCTTGGTGGTAGGTATTATCTTCACTTTACAGACAGCAAAATGGGCCCAGACAATTTAAATATTTTGCCTGAGGTTTCAAAACTCAGAACTGGCCCACACATGATGGATGCCCTAGCTGTCCTCACTGTTCTAGAACAGTGCAAAGAACATGGCGCAGACTTAAACCTCCGTGGGTTCAAAACCCTTTCCTGCTACTTACTAAACATAGGACCATAAGCTAGCTGTATTTACCTTGCTATGCTTCAGTTTTCTCCAACTGTAAGCCTGTGTTTAGAGCAGAATATATCTCAGTGGCTCTCTTAGTTACTTTTCTCTCATTGCTGGAACAAAATACCTGACACCCAAAGTTAAAGAGGGAAAGGTTTATTTAGCTTGTGGTTTGCAGAGGTTTCATTCCATAATCAGCTGGTTCCAAGGCACAGTGGCACATGGAAGAAGGGCAACAGTTCACTGCAGAACAAGATAGTAAAGGCGACAAGGGAGAAGAAGCAAGCCTTTTCCTCCCTTATACTGTATGCAGGCTAGCTGCCCTAGGGCGGGTGTAGCACTCACACCTCAAATCCCAGCTCCAGACAATGAACCAGTCACAAACTCTAGATTCAGTTACCTCCAAAAAGCCCACCCCTCCAGGACTGCATGAGAATTTGCGGGGACTTCCAGACACAAACCATAGCAGGTGTTCTGTGGGTTCAGGATGAGTTCCACAGAGGCCATAGCAGGTGTTCAACCCAGTGACTGGCACACCTGGGCAGCAAACACATGGAGCTGTTTTCACAGTATCAGAGGAACTAGAAGAGAGGGCTCTGAAGGTCCCCAACACAAACAGATTCTAAGTACTCTTACTTAACCATTACAGTCCATATATATGTACCAGTACTCTATGTCAATAAAAAATTTTAAAAGGAACACTGCCCTGATGAAATGCTTATTTTCTTTCTGTCCTTTGTGATTTCTATCCTGTGGGTTATTTTGGCTATAATTTCCAAAACCTTCAAAGCCAGAGGTCTACAAACTGCCCCGGAAATTTAAATACAGTTTTCATCACTGAGATGTCTTTTCTCAGCAGCCGGCTGATAGGATTTGCGGAGCTGCTCCCTACAGCTGAGGGAAGCACGTAGGAGCCACAGCTCTGAGGCTGTCATCCATACCTGGGGCCAGGCTAACGCAGAGAGTTTGGCGAAGGCCTGTTTCCCCCATAAGATCAAGGGTGACTCCCACTCCAATTGTAGAAGGTGCCTAAGGAAACCAGGATGAGTGAGGGGCAAAGCTGTGCCCCGCCACAAGAGACATCATGTACTTCTCAGGGGAAGTACAAGGCTAGATGACATCTTTCCCACAGGCTCAGAGACCAGAGGTTTCAACATGTTATTATGCCTTCTCCTAGTCTTTAAATCAGTAGCCATGCAGGGCTGTTTGTTTGAACTTTGTCTTTAGAATCCAACTATAACAATACTAATGAAAGCGGCGCAGGCATTTTGTGATCTATCTCCTGAGGGCTGACAGTGCGTAACTTGTGTACCATTATTTGGGCAACTTCAAAATTTACAAAGAAAGCATCCACTTAGCAATTCATGGTATATCTTTGAGGAAATAACAAAAATAATTCTCAAATTCTTACTTCCCAATCTGCACCCTAGTTCTTTCCATGCCATTTAAAAAAAAAAACAAAACTTTGCTAATTAATGTAGTAAACTGCCAGCCAATGGACTAATGATGCCAGGGCAGAAAAAGCATCTCTTTCCCATGATTTATCAATAAAAATACTGGTCAATAGGTGTCTTTTTAAATTGTTATGTTTATGGCTTTCAAAGGAAAAAAATCATGCACACATGAGTCCTGTTTTCCATCTTAACTTGTTTTTCAAGAAAGGATATTTACATCTCCATTTTTAAAAAGATGTGATCAAAGATACAATACTTCCAACTTTCTAATAAATGACTTCATAAAAATAATCAAACTGACCTTAAAACTTAATGATTATATCATTCACAAAGGACTTTTCTCAGCCTCCTGCCTTTAAACCTGAATGCTGCGAATAACAAATTGATAATCTTAGTTGAGACTTTCACCTCATATTTCAGAGTAGTACAGTATTTAGTACTTAGATTTTTACCTAAAGCCTCCACTGAAGAATTCCAAAACTCCCTTCTCCATCCTAACCCAAAACAAAATCTGTCCCACAGGTAGCATTTCATCTCGGTAAGCGGATACTGAACCAGCTGCTCAGGCCACAAATCTGGGAGTCATCCTTGCCACCTTTCTCTTAGCGTCATTTGGCCAACCCAGCAGCAATCCCGGTCCTCTACTTTAAAATATACCTACAGTCCACTCCCTTCTCACGTCTCCATTAACGCCACCCTGGAAAACCACCGCCATCGCTAACGTAGACTATCACATCTCCTAAAGCTCTTCCCACTTCCGAAATGGTGCACTTCCAGTTCTCCACGTAGCATCAAGAGTCATTCTTCTACACCTCAAGATGAATGTCATACCTCAGCTCAAAACGGCACGATTTCGTTCTCCACTGTACTTTGAGAAACACTGGTTTTTCTCAATTTGAAACTCTCATAAATAATACTGCTATCAAGTTCTTAGTCTTGTATAATTAATAAAGTAACACAAAAACTTTCTAAACACTTTACCTTTCTATTAGAAGTTGTAAAACCTCTCAGAAAAGGACAGCTCCTCCTTCTTACCATGCTACTGAACACACTCACAAAAATTTCCAAATTGAGAAACTTGGTTTGCATAACGCAGCTGGTCACTGAGAAAGCACTAATCAACAGGGATGTTGCAGACCAACCTAAAATATTTAATGATGTCAACGATAGTACAGATGTCTTCCAAATGCTGACACAAGGCAAATCTTCAACATTCACTTCGCACCTATCAAAGGCCGGCGCCACAATGGGTGCTTGGGGCCCGTGACAGATGATGGATTTTTTAAAGCTGTCATTTCTATCTTCTCAGCACTGAGTTCCATCAGATTTCACAAAGCTTCTCATTAAGCTTCAGGCATGTAAAGTCCCTGCAGGCTGACAGACACCTTGGATGGGGACAGGGAATAAAATAGACCCAGCTTCTGATCTTCTTGTGGATACCAGCTCAATACTGTCAGCTGAGCTATTTCAGCAGCGAGACCTACAAGATTTCTTGGGTTTTCAGTCTCAGTTCAAAGTGCTTAGTTACCAGATTGGGCAAGGAGAGAATAGGCTCCTCCATTCACACAATCATCTGCTTTTACAGCTCCTCTAACGATGCCTCCTTCCTTCAGGTGCCAGCACAATCTGCCCAAAACTAACTCAAGCAGGGTTTCCACACAACCTTTCAATAGCTCCTGGTGACTAGCAAGATGAAGTCCTCCACGGCCTGGCCCAGTTGGCCACGTTACTTTGACCGTCTTTTTTTTTTGGTTTTTCTCCGGTACCGGGAACCGAACTCACAACCTTGCGCTTGCCAGGCAGGCGCTTTGCCGCTGAGCTAAATCCCCAGCCCCTGACCGTCTTTATTTTTCACCAGCAGCACCAGCACGCTGTAGCTCCTCTCACTCACCATGTTGCTGGGCAACACACGGGTCTCTGCTAGGAACAGTCTTCAGTCCCTTCCACTACCTGCTTTACTCCAGATCCACTAAGAGGGTGTCCCCTCCTCAGGAAGCCTCCCTTGCCTGCTCCCTTACAGGCAAACAGCGAATTGTCCAATGCCAAGGCTCAGTTTTCTGCTTTTGTGCTTCCATAACACTCAACGCAAACCCTTCTCATTGTACTCACCTCTGTGTTTGTACAAACATCAGAGAGCCCCTGAAATCTTAAGTTCCCAGAGCTTTGTCAAACCCAGAGTGCAATATCTAAGGCATAAGGGGTGCCCACATAAGAAGGCTCCGATTTCTGCCTCTACACCTCCCCCACAGGACGGGGTCAGCAAGCTATGTCCGATCAGCTACGTCCAACCTCTCTCCTCTTCTTGTAAAATCTGTGAGCCCCAAATTTTTCTATGCATTTCTAAACGCTGAGACAAAAATCAAAAGTAATATTGTGTGATGCAGGGAAACTGTGTGAAATTTTAGCATCCATCAAAAAAGTTATAAACTGTTCATTCAAATTCTGCCTACGCTTACTTCTGTACTACAATGGCTGAGCTGAGTAGTCTGAACAATGATTACGTGGCCCCCAAGCCTCAAATATTTACTATCCAGACATTTACACAGGAATCTCTCATTCTGTTCTACAACTTCATTTGCCTGCCACTATGCTAGTCAGCTCAAGAGCACTCTGAACTCATATGGGAGATGCAACAAAAGTTCCAACTAAGGGAGCCAACAATGACCGAAACTACCTGGGAATGAGAAGTCAGTTTTGAGCTAGAAATAGTTTATGTTGCTCAGGACAAAGTTGTACCCTAGAGGACGCACAGCTGGGCCAGCAGAGGACACCAAGAGCTTGGATGAACTCATTCACTATGTTCTGGCACTTAAAAACGGCAAATAAGATAACTCAGCCTCTCAAAAATATTGGAGAAATTTGATGCTTTCAAATTCTATAGTCCCAAACCTCAAAACACAGAAAAAGGAACTTGTGCAGTTCTCTCTTCTCCTGTTATACAGTCTCATCTAAATTATCCAAGTAAAAAAATCGTTTGCATCAAATAGGCAACGATAAAAACTGAGACAGCTCATGTACATCTTGTTATTTTGGTCAAAGAAGATTCAATGTGCTTACATGAGTAGAACACTCATGTACTAGGGACTTTGGGCTGGACCAGAGAGCTTTGATTATAGGGAGCCATAAACACATACAACCTAGGAAAAGAGATAGAAGAAATTTGACCCAATTTCCAATTTTCTTCAACATTCATTTAATTTTTTTTTTTTTTTAGGAATTCAACAATGGTTGTTATATTGTATATTGTTGTCTTCAAATTAGTTGTTCAGATTACCTCTGAATTTGTCAAAATTGGTCAAAAGCATACAAGTAAATTATAATCCTGTCTGTGAACTCACAGTCTAGTGAAAGAGAAAGATGTGAAACCTAACAGTTACAATTCAGATTGAGAAAGACAGGACTCCAGGGGGCCACAGAGCAGGACAGAAAGGAGGACAAACAACAGATCTGGGAGAGGGACAACAGCGGCTTGATGGTGAAGGCAATGTCAGAAGTGAGTGTTAAATACCAAACGGACCATAAGAGAGAAAGGAAAGAAACAGCACACCACTTAGGGAGCCACCAGTAGCAAAGCACCCCTAGAACCTGAAACACAGATTTCAGACAGATGAGAAAGCAATGCAGGAGGTGACCGACTTTTTCAAAAGATAAAACTGAAGCATCTCTAACAAGGGAATAAGTTCAATGTCCAAGCCCCTTGAAGGCTGAGAACTTAACAGGTAAGGGTAATGGTAAGAAACAGATTCTAATATTTTCCTAAAACTACAAAAACATACGCCCTGTGCCAAGAGCGGAAGCATTTTGTTGGCAGAGTGGAGGCCAGAGTGTGTGCATCCGAAGGACCAACCAACATCTCTTTGACAACCACTACTCCACAGTTCCCCACACAGAGGTACGTGTCCCCTCGGCATGCGCTCAGCCCTGCAGGCTGTCACTCAGGCAACTGGCTGATCTGTTATTGCCTGATAATCCCTTTAAAAGATCTAGCCCATCTCTTCTCTCTAAGAATCATTACAGGGCTGAAATCAAGTGGAGAAACTTCAACCCAGAAGGAAGGCTTTCCAAAAGAACCGGGATCAAGTGAAATGAAAACTTAAGAGAACACATCCCAGTGTTAGCTACAGAGCTGGACAGCAGCATTCTGTTCTCTGGCACGGTAGGCTGCACTGATGTCCATGCGCAGGCTGCTGGAGTCTCAGGTGAGCGACAGAAAGACTAAGAAAGAATCCTTGGGTTCCCTCCATCTATTTCTCCAGCAGCACTAGGTGCATTTTACCCTGAATCCTAACACAGCTCAATCCTGCACATAGGGTTGGATTTATTTTAAGGGCTTTCTCTGTTTAAACATAACAGTATTTTTCCACTGAGTTCCTGAAATGGAAATCAGGTAAGGAGTAGGCCCGGCCCTGCCATACTAAGTCTGAATCGCATTCCATTTCTCTCTTCTATCTCTCAGTACTGGACTCCTTGCAGCTGCCCTTGAAGAACCCGTCACTGATTTGGCAGCATACAGCTCCAAATACACCTGCTCATTTCGTGGTTCTGTGCCCCACCACTGGGGTCACTAGATCCAAAGCATACTGGGCAAGTCAGTCATTGTGAAAGTACCACACGGAAACGCCAAACAGCTATCTCATAATAATTTCGACTGTACCTTCTCTGTGTAGAACACTCATCCACCCTCCCTCCAGCCTGTGTGATTTACCTGGTCATAGCAGGACAGGCCTCCTGAGTGTCTGAGACTATAGCAGCAGATCACCCCTATATTTCAGCTTAGGACCAACAACTGGTGTTTTCAAAATCTTATGCAAAGTCAAGCTGATGGTGAATGAGAGCGGTTATTAACCATCGAACTTCCACCCTAATTTGAATGACAGAACTTGTCACTCCTGTTAAATAATCTGAAATGTCAGCCAGCAGTCACTCTTGAACTTACATGAAAATTCATTAGCTCCAACAGACAGCCGTGTTAATGGAGATGGTAACTGCACCCACTGAGTGGTTGCTTGTGTTGACAGAAGACGTGAACATGAAGAGTGTGATCCCACTTAATCCTTGAAGGTATCAGAGTAAACTGCTGCATCATAGAAAGAAATCCTCTGTAAGAAGATGGTTCAAATGAAACACTATCATGATTTACTGTTTTTCTAAATATCAGGGCAGTTATACAGCTGTAATAGAAAAGATCTGAATATCTAAAAAATGGCAAATGTGACTTTCTGGTTCAGAAGGACTTGAAGAATTCACTTTCCTAATAGAAGAAAAGAAAGCAGGAAGTAAGCGAGCCATCACAACCGCAGGTAAAACTTCACGCATGTCACGAACTGTGCTCCCGGCATGTCCTACCTCTGATTCAAATGTTGGCTTCAGTCTCGTGCTGACCAATACAGAGGACCAGGATTTCGATTTCGCAGAAAGCAAAGATAATCTTTAAGTCTACATTACGATTTGAGAATGTAACAGGAAGCTTACAGGAAAGTATATTCTAAGGGTAAGTGTTCAAATTGGGCTGGGATAACGAACGGTCAATCTGAGATACACATCAATTGTACAAATGTATACACCAAGACAACCACGAAGGACCCGCCTGGCTGTCTCCATTAATGCAAGCTAAATAATGGATTAATGTTCTTTAAGTGCTTCTAAAGCACATAGCACCTTCAAAAATCATGAAACAGGAACAAGGTGGCCGTAGCCAACATGCACAGCCAGTGCAGTTTGCCTTTCATCTTTTCTAATCGTTACATTCACTGTCTGTAGTTTGGAGAGAACACACCTCACACATTCTACATCCCCTCCAGCTGGGTATGTGAGCAAAGTCGTAACAGATTATTCCCTCCAACTTTAGCCAGACGTGATGAGAAAGATACTCAATCTTCTGGGACTTGGAGCTCCCGGATATGTAAAAGGCAAAAGCCACCAGGACCCGGGTGGGTAAGAACAAATTCCTGGGCCCCACGAGCTGCTGCTCCAAGACTCAATTCCTGGGAGTTCCTAATTAAGGCATTTCTTTTTAGCCCATTTGAATTCTGGGGAGCTGCCATTTGTCACATAAAGTACTTGGCCATATTCTGTGGCAAATAGAGAGGGACACAGCAGAGGACAGAGGATGGAGCCTTCACAGACACAAGTCATTCAGCCCTATTCTCCTGCAACGTGTACTCACGGCGGCAAGCCCATGTCCACTCACCCTCTTCGTTTAGTGCTGTGGAACCCGTGTAGAGCAGAGGAGAAAGCGGCAGGAGCATTTTACAGACAACAGGAGCAATGCAAAACCATGGCCATCACTTGCCAACACCGAGGTGAGAAGATCAGAGACACCAACATCCACAAAAAGGTCAGGGGTGACACTGGATCCCAGGATGCTGGAAGAGTGGAGGTTCAGATCCCCAGCAAATAAAGGTGGCCTTTTCCCCGATTTACTGCTGACCCACCTGAGACGAGCTTCACGGAGCTGTTGGACCCTTTCTTGTCTCCTGGCTGCAGTGAGTCGAGCCTCACTCTCTCACCTGTCTGAGACATAACACCACAGGGCTTTCTTCCGTGGGACATTTAATTCCACACTTTCACTCTTTCTGGCTCTGTCACCTGCCTGCCTGCCTTCTTCCCTCCCTTTTTTTCTTCTCCGTCCTCTTTCGGTTCCTCTTCATAAAAACTTTGTATTGTTGAAGATGATCACATCTTTCTACAAACTTACAGAAAACAAGGCCCATCTTGCACGGCCTTCCGTTGTGTGTGTGGCTTCCTACACTTTAATCAACTTAGAACTTCTTCCCTCCCTCGCTACCACATTCCTCCTCTTCTTTCTCTACAGCTGTAATGTATGAACTGACTTCTTTCAAAGAGAATTTGTTATGTGTATTTCATCACTTCAATCCTCTTCAAATTAATCTCACTGCTACAGGATGATTCCTTGCTCCACTTCAGCACGTTAGTACCACTACTAGATTAACCCCTGAAACATACAGACGTACAAGGGAAATGCTGACAAACCAGAATTTAAGTGAGGTGAGTATGTCATTAAAATGTCTCCTGACAAAATACCCCAAGATACACACAAGGAACATTACAAAGTCAAATCAGTCAAATCAAAAGATATTGCTTCCTGAGTCAAATTAAAAAGCAGGCCTACCGAAAAAAGAAGCCAGTGGGTTTGCATGACAAGGTTGGCCATTATCTCCATAGGAACAAGGCTGCAAAACACAAGTACAAATGCCAAATCCACTGCAGTCTGTGACACAAAATTCACTAGAATTTTTAATCTTGTCTTAAAACCCTTAAGTAGGTCATAGCAAGCTCAGAAAATTTTGACAGCAAGAAAAGTGTGACTGGTGACAATGTGTACCTCACTTCGGAGGAAAAGTCAGTGCTTTGTTATTCTGACCAAATCTCAGCTACATTAACATTATGAAATATTTAGAAAGAGAATGTACCGAAATACCTACTCAGTTACAGAAACTAAAAGAGGTTCCGTACCCTCCCCAACTCAAATGTTGATAATTAGGCTCAAGGTGCTGCCGACTTTAAGGTGCCCATCCTAAGAAAATGGCTACGAACTCTAAATATAATCAAGACGTTATTTATGTAAATGAGCTGATTAAATTCTTAAAAGTCTTTCACATGCACTACCGTGATGTCTCACACGAATGTTGTCTCCAGCTTCCATTTCTGGAGCTACTTGTTTATTTTTCAAAATGGCTTTTTTGGTATTCTGGTATTCACTGTAAGGCACCAAAGATCTGTCTTATTCTGAATTCCTTTCTTTACTGTATTTACTGCAAGCAGATTCTCATGTATTATGTGAATACCATAAAAAACAGCAAGGAAGGAAGCCGCTGAAAGGTGCACTAGATACTGTTTCCAGCATACCACCGTGACCCTACAGTTCTTATTTTATTATCTCATTTCCTCCAACGCCCCATACTGGCCTAAAATGGGATGGAAAGAGACAAGGTGAAAGTAAGTGCACCGCCTTTTTATGCACAGCTTCAAATTTACACTTCAGTTATCAATGGAGTAACTTTCTCTAATATTTTTTACTTTCCATGAAAAAGAAGTTCTACCTTTTATGGGGTGTAAAGGTGACATTCTCTTAAAATAATAACATTCCCAAAGGGAAGGAGGATGTATGGACGTGAAAGTCCTCCTTTACCTACCTCATAAATGTAAATAAAACAAAACTTATTGTAATCACTTAAAAAGGAACCAGTCCCGAGATACTGACCAACCAGACCAACATTTGCCTAGAATCACCTATGCTATGCAAACCCTCAAACCTTGCCTCCATTCCCCTTTTCTGTACAATCCAAAGGTTTCTGGCAGCCCCTCAGAGACAGAACTCGAGCCTGTCTCTCTGTGCTTCTCAGCACGGACATGCAGATTCAAGCTCCTTTTCCGCCCTTCACGGCTGCTTGCTTGGCCTTGTAAGACAGGCAGCTCAGCCTGGTTTGTTATAAGCCCTGGAGCCAGGGCTTTTGACCCCAAACTCCAGTAACATTTATTACATTGTCCTTATTTTATCTCACTGGTGCATAGTGACATCTGCTCTGATAAAGTGGAGGGGAATTACTTTGGTTCTGCTGCCGCCTTATTTGTGACTGATTTGTCTCCTCTGGTCTGAGGGCTGGCTCTCAGCTGCAGTGCAGTTTTCTTAATACGCGGGCACAGAGTGAGACGGAATTAGCTGGAATGGCCCAGCACCTGTGGGAGGAGGGACCTAGGTGACCGATCATCCTTGTGTCTGGGACTTGCCCAGACCTAGCACTTAAAGCTCCGCATCATATAAAATGGCCTTAGTCCAGGGCTTACTGGGATGGCTGGTTATCTTATCTAGGTGTGCTTTCTCTTCTAAGCCTTTTAAAAGTATCTCAGGACCTTGCTCATTCCATGTAGCCACAGGTGGTCGGCTTGTCCCGACTCCGTACGGCATCTTGTGTGACACAGCCAGGGCACCTTGGTGAATACAGGATGCTAGTCTCAAAGACTTGCCCGCTGCCTCCTGAGCTTCCAGTTCCACCTCAGCATCTGCCCAATTGAAGAATTTAATTGGGAATGTTCAAGGTTTAGTCAAGGTTTAGAAGGTCAGATCACTTTTCTTCATTGCTACATGTTGGGCAGAGTTCATAAGCAGGATTTAGAACTATGCTACACTGCTACTCTGTTCTTTCACTTGCTACTTTTCCCAAGAGGGCATATACTGAGTTTTTTCTCCTTGCTTAGCTCCTTTACATTCGTATTACTCACTTGAAGAAGCAGATTTAATAACCTGTTTGATTCTACTACAGTGATCCAGTTCATCATAAAAGTTTGTTTGCTTGGGTTAGCCAAATGATTTATTCTTCTATATCCTTTCTTTCTCTCCCATTCTGCCCTCAAATATGCACAGAAGTAGCTCTGTCTTTCCCACAGGTGTTTGCAAATCAAAATATTAGGTCTTTTAAATTAAAATGGAAGTTTGGGAGGAAGCTGAGAACTGAATCCAATAAAAAGCACAACAGATGATCCCATGAATTGAAAATGCATTCCTTTCTTGCAGCGTTTGTACGTTAAGATGCTGTCACTTGAGACTTGTATTTCTAAGGATTGCCTCAGAGGAGCTCTGTATTTAACACTGAAACGTTGATGCTGATGTGGTTTTTTTACATTGAGCTTTTGCGTTCTCTTAAGGTTTGCTCTTTTTTTTAAAGAATAAAGAGGATGATCCCTCAACAGGGGAGTGGTGGCTCAGATTTCCAAGGACTGTTCTATGTGGGGCGTTAAGTGTGAATGTAGGAAAACTAGGGTTGGCCCTCTGCCTCCTTGTCCTTGGCAGATCTGCTTTGGTAACTTAGCAATCTTAAAAGCTCATCACAGTCATCTCTTTTCAGGAAAGATAAACCAGTCCTTGCAGACAGGGTTGGCAAAACAGGCATATAGCCTAAAAAATGAAAATGTTTGAAGTGTGAATGTGTCTTAGGCAGCTAGCTAAGTTAGACAGAACTACTACAGGTAGTCAGATAGGGCTAGGGCCTCAAAGGAGATGGTATGGAAGACGAGATGCCCTGCAACTGTGGGAGTAACAGGCACTTCCACAGTGGGCCAGACCTCCAGGCAAAAGATGAAACAAATGCACCCACACACCTCCTTAAGGATGGACATCAGGGACTGATATTCTAAATAGGTACTGATGGCCTTGAGAAAGCCGGGAAAAGTCACTAACCCAACCCCCTACAGGAAAAGCCCCTGTTCTGTATTTATGCCCCCTTGCTACTTGACTTGCTTCCCCATTTGATCCCAATTTAACCAATTTTACCTGAGCAATTATACTGGTAATCTTATTGGTTGGCCATAGTTTTGTCCCACCTGATGCCCACCTAGCGAGTTCCCATTTTTCCCCACCTTGGGCTCACCTCACCTTGTGGTTTTGCTCTCTATAAATGTTCCTTAAAAAGGCAGATGTCTTAGCAACTCACTCAGGTCCCCTTCTGTCTCTCTCTATGGACAGAAGCCTTCTTTCAAAAAATATATTCTGCTCTTAACCTCCATTGTTTCTAAAATTCATTCTTTGATTTTAAAGAACATGAACTCATCCCAGATATCTAGCAGGTTGGGAATTTCTTTCTCCTATATCAGATGGTAAGAAATCATTGTACTTAACAAGTAAACTAGAGATAGCATAGGGTAGAAGAGATGAAAATCTAATAGCACAAAGTCAAGCCTAGAGATAATCATACTGAGCTCAGCGTAGAAAGACAAATTAAACAAAGTAGATACACCACAAATGAAGATAATTGAATGTTAAGGTGCTTGTTCTTCAACCAAAGCATGCAAAGAGACAGAAAGAAGAAAAAAAAGTAGATGTTTAAAGAAATTATATACAATTAACAAGAAATAAAGTTACAGCTTAGTGAACTTATGGACATAAGAACAAAAAGGTCTCCAGGCATTAAGCTTAACAAGCAGTCATCTACTTGAGGGAGAAAGACACATGAAAAAAATCAGGCTGACAAGAGAGAAATCCGTACACTTCTATTCAATGTCAGAAGGTAATGTGGCCATGTCCTTAAAAAAGGAAACAAGAGTGGCACAAATATATTAAACCCAGCTAAATTATGGTTCAAGCATGGAAGTTAAAGGTCAGCATTTGCAAATACTTAAAAAATCAGGAAATAGAGACTCCGGGCTTCTCCTGAGTAAACAAACCAAAAAAAGTACTTCACAATAAAATTGGGATAAACAAGACATGAATCAAACGAAACAACTCAGACATGGAAAAACTGTTGCAAAAGGATCCTTGGTGAGTGCAGAATGTATTTAAATATAGAACTAAGACTAAACAACTGGGGGATTATGGTTGCAGATCAGAGGATGAATGCTGTAAAACCTGAAAAAAGAACAAATACTACAAAGCAACAAAAGGGGATGAGAAAGAAAGCGCAAGTGTGTTAATCTCTTGCTTCATGATAGGGAGCTATTTTCTAAATGCTTAAATTTACTTTGTTTTTAGACTTAAATGTTGAAATATATGAAACAAAAAGTACGCATCTAAAATGTATAGTTTCACGGTTTCCAAAAAAATTCATGTGAAGTCTTTTAAGCAGTATGCCCTTTAGGATCCAGAACATTACTGCCAGCTTCCCAGAAAGCTCCCTTTGTCCCTTCCTAGTCAATTTTCCTCGCACTCATCTCACACGCAACCACTACTGTGACTTGTATCATTGCCTGTCCTTGAACATCAAATAAATGGCCTCACACAACATACATAGTGACCCTTCAGTACCTGTGGTGGATTCATTTCAGGACCCCTTCAGACACCAAAATCCAAGGTACTCAAGGTCATTACACAAAATGGTGTAGTATCTGCATATAACATATTCAGATCCTCCTACATACTGTAAAACACTCTAGGTTACTTATAATGCTTAGTACAATGTAAATGCTATGTTATATTGTGTAAGAGACAATGGCAAGGAAAAAGTCTCAGCATATTTACTACAGACACAATTTTTCCTTTTTAGTATTTTCTATTCACTGTTGGTTGAATCTGCACATACAAAAGGCCAACTCTTTTATGCCTTCCTTCTTTTGCTCAGTATAATGATGTGAAAGTCTTCTATGCTAATATAATACTTATCCCTTTTTATTGCCAGATACTACACCATTGTGTGAATGTACCACTTTGTTTAAGTGCTATGGTTTATATCTGAATGTCCCCCTGAAGCCTCATGCACTCAGACATACGGAGTTATGATGTTGCAGAATTCAGAGAGATTGCAGAAGAAACACAAGGACTGATGTCCAGTGAACTCATGTCCAGACTCAGTGAACTCATGTCCGGCCTAAGCCCAGAACAAAGGAAGGGCTCCAGTGCTCTACATGTTCTTGAGGGGGTGGGCCTATTTAATGGTGCCAACTTTGGAGATCAGCAAGCAAGTCTGCAGGAGGAGAACAAAGGCAGTTTGTCAAGCTGTGGCAGCTTTGCAACTTAGCACACCTTGGTGGCCCTGCTAGGGCATAAAGGGATGTTATGAGCATAGGAGGTTATAAAAGTTTACTTCAGGGACAAACATTATTGCTTTTATCTGTATTAGAACAAATAACAACAGCTGTAGGGAGGAAGAAGTCTAAAGGGGAATTTGCTTAGGTTGGGGAAACTTATTTCTTCTCCTTTTTAAGTTCTGCTTCAGTGGTAGGTAACTGGACTATGGAGGTGCTACAGTTGACATTGAGAGGCGGGCTCCAGACAGAATAGGTGGGTTACTGAAGGTGTGACCTAGAAGGATATATTCCCCTTCCTGGTTCCTTGCTTCACTTTCTACTTCCTGTTTGCCATGAGTGATACACTGTCCTCTAACCAGGCCCTTCCATCATGCTGCCAATCACGCTCTGAAATTTCTACAACATGAGGCATATAAATCTCTCCACCTTTACATTGTGGATATCGCGTATTTGTGCCATCAATGAGGAAAGCAATTAAGACATTAAACAAATTGTTTCTAAGTATTTTTTGTTTTATGATTAGGAATATACCTGAAGTAAACATTCTTAAAGTTTGTATTTCTTTTGGGTAAAAACAGAAGGAATCACAGGCTCATGAGATAAGAATGCACTTAATTTTATAAGAAACATTTTCTCATTGGTTCATATAATTATACATCCCCAACAAGAGTGTAGAAGAGTTTCAGCTGCTCCACATCCCATACAGACTGTGTATATTTTTTATGTCAGCCATTCTCATGCGTATGTAGATCTTTTCCTTACATTTGAGACATTATTTTGGAAATTAATGGTTTTATGATGAAACTTTATAAAAAGTTTAAAGATTCCTTCAATTTCCTTTTATTAAATGTAAAGCTATAAAAATAGCACATACACTATGTTCCCTTGAACAATTATTCATACCGGTCTATCCATTCATCAATCCTTCTATCTGTACAAATGAAGAGAATGATATTGTCTAAATAATAGTATTTTACTCTTGGCAAATAAGATTTGGAGGTGATTTGCAAATGTGCGCTTTGTATTTTTCTGTATTCCTTGGATTTTATAAGCATGTCTCTTATTTTTAAAAAAATTATACAGTTATCATTGTTTAGTAGGATGGGAAGTCCTGAAGCCATACAAAGGCAGACAGAGAAACTAGACAGAGATGAGATCAAAGTGATTTGAAAAATTAACTAATAGAAATATTGAAAATAGGGCCATCTCTATTTGGGGGACTTTTGACTCCACAAAAATTATAGAAAGGAGCAATGGAAGAGGTTTAGGGGTGACAACCCTGCCTCATAATTCGATCAGGACCAGAAAAAATATGTGAAGCAAGATCAAAAAGGGATAGTTCAGAGGTTATAATACTGTCATTCCAGTGCCAGCTCTGGCTATGGAGCTTCAATTGCCATTAGGACAGGCTCCATCCTACACCGTCATTGAATGTGTGTAGCGGAACTGTTATAATGGTTCAAACCTAGTAGGTCTGTTTCTTGTTTTATGATTAGAATCATGTTTCTTCTCCAAGTGACAAAAGCAACAAAAATGTAAAATTCTAATTAGAAGACAGATAATTCTCAGTCAGAGATGCCAAACTCTGTTTGGTTTTAAGCAAAGGATTTAACCTTTGGAGTCAGCTAAAGCTGATTTAAATCCCTGATATTTAGCTACCAACTCTAATGTTTTGTGGCTACCCACAGGATGGTGTCTACTCACAGTATGAACTTTTTAAAAGAACAGCATATTAGAGCAATATCTCTACCCTTGGGGCCTAGGAAATGGTACCCCAGCAAATTCATCCACATGGAGGCAGCCAAGTTCACTATAGATTGCCTTTGTTTTAAAGAGTTGCTCTAGTCCCTTTATAGTACAAAATGAGTCACAGAAAGGGATTTAGAAGACAAAAGCAGAACAGAGAAGGAATCAGTGACAATATTCTTATGCTATGATATATACAGGCTCTAAATTCCCAAAATTCCCCAGAATCATTATCCACATTAAATATATATTTGAAATTTATCCCAAGCTTAAGTATAAGTAATATTAAAACTATCTCAAACTCTTACATAATTATTTTAAAGGAAAGATGCTTACTGATTAAGGAACTCTCCCATGATTCTTGCTAATAAGGTTAAATTGCCAAATATTCACTAAAATTGAAGGTTTTAAAGAGGATTTCACTTGGGGCCTTAGAAATACATAAATCTAGTTAAAACTGCTATTCTTTCTCTTTATTCCCTAAGTAATTCCCTACTTGAATTATTCTGGTATTTTATAAATTATACCTATACTTAAAGTAACGCTAGAAAGATGGATATAGGAAAAACCTCTTTTTGAAGGATTTCTGACTCTCAAATTGCTGACCATTTGTGCCAGAAATATCTTCATTTTGGCCTGTGGGTAAGATTAGATCCACAGACATCTCTTTGTCCACAATGTATTTTAAAACAATTGTAATTGTTGCCAATACTGAAGAATAAGTTCTTCATCGATAAATATAATTTCCAGCTTTTTCTTTAAAAAAAAAAAAAAAAAAGGAGCAAGTCTATAGTGCCTCTAGGTCTTTATTTCTCATGTAACTTAGGTTATGTTAAATATTTAACAGATGATCCCTTTAGATGAAGAATCTTGTCTCCGTTGCTGGAAGAGTAGCTCAGTGGTAGAGCAACTGACTAGCATGCCAAGGCCCTAAAAGTGATCTCCAGTACAGGAAGGGAAAATTAAAAGGAAATAAACTCTAATTATCCCTTCTACTTATATCCAATCACTTCTATTCCCACTTGGCTGCAGTTAGCATTTGAACTCTCACCATATCATATACCATGTATAGTCTATTGTAATTACTTTATTATACTTCTGTTTTCATTAATAAAATTGGAGTGAATTGGGACACAGACTTCTGCCTTTTCTTGCATATAGCTCACTACCTTGGAATATAAAATCTAACTATAAATGTGCATTAAGCCAATTTCAAGTAAGGTCATAATGTTTTACCAAAAAATCAAATGAAAGCAATTTTAAGTCAGAAAAAGTGATTAAATGGAAATTCCCCAATTGGATTCTCAAGTGGATAGAGATTAAATTTCCAGTTTCAATACAACCAAATCTTCCCTTATAATGGTTGGAATGTTAATATCGAAGTGATATAAATAGGAGAAATTACACAATACATATACTACTTTTGTTTTAAAATGTCCAGTGAGAAGGGTTTAAATAAGTCATCGTGCTCTACACAGAGAAAACAGTAGGCAACATTAAGAAAAACGTTGTAGAAGAAAACTTAACCACATGAAAAACTGATTAAGAAATGCCATTAACTGAAAAGAATACATTCTCAAATTCATGAAGTATTATTCCCTTAAAATATGTAGGTAATTTTATATATATGTCTGTGTGTATGTTAAATACGTATGCATATATGACAGTCTATAAAAATGCATTTCAAAAGACAAAGTATATGCAATGTCGAGAGTAGTTCTTCCCAAGTGATGAGTTTATAAGTAGTTACATATTTCTCTTCTTTTTACATTTTAACAATGATCAAATATAATTTTTGATAAGGCAATGATAATACATCAAGTCAGGCGGAGATGCAGCCTCAAGTTGAAACCATTAGTTGAGACATCTTCTGAATTATTTTCCTTGGGTTTAACACAGAGACATTGATAAACACTGCTGATAAAAATCCTTCCAGAGTCTCAAGTACCCATGTATTGTGACAGGAAGGTCACAGAATGCCCAATTATTAACATTCTTTTCAGGAAAGGTGAGAGCCTGAGGTGTAGTTGTCACAGGGAATAACAATATACAATTAAATGAGTTAAAAAATGTATTCTCTCTGACCTCAAGGAAATGAGGGAGTGAACAAAATAAGGTCACAGGATATTTTCATATTAGCTGATACTTTTCATCAAATTACAACCCTGAGCAGATTTTAAGTATTAAAATATGCGATGCTTCAATGTATAAAATACGTAACACATTTCAGATGAAGGCAAGGCCTGTGACAAATTCACTATTCCATGGTGTATCAGGCACTTTACCCAAAGCAGAGACAAAACACCCAACACCTGCAACTTAAAGGAGTAAAGGTTTAATTCAGCTCATGGTTTAGGGAGTTCAGTCCTGGCTGGCTGGCTGGTTGGCTCTAAAGCAGAAACATGGTGACGTAAGGGCACAGCGGAAGGAAGCTGCTCACTTCATGACTGCCAAAAAGTAGAGAGAGTGGGAGGAGCCAGGGAAGGAGCTATAACCTCCAAAGGTGTGCTTCCAATGACAACACCGATTCCCACCAGGCCCCTCCTCCTAACAGCACATTTAGCTACAAATTTCTCAGTGGATCAGTGTACTGATAAGTATAGCTTTTAAGAGCCCCGTCTCTGAATGCATGAGATTTATGGGACATATTCTAGACTTAAAATATAGATAAAAACAAATTTGAAAGATGGAAGTTAATTATTCCAAATCATATATAACTACTATATAACAATAAATCTTGGCATACAATCCACATCATCAGATTGTAAATCCAACACTATTTCTCTCCTATCACTCTGCTTCTTGTTCTACTTCACATGAGGGTAACACAGTACTGAAAAGACTTTTTAGCTACGTTCCTTTTCTGCTATTAGCTTTCAGTGTGGCAAAGACACTTCCTATCTATGAGTTTCCACATTAACAAAATGAAGAACCAGACCTACATGAATTTGGTGACATCTCAGCCCTGAAAGTCTATGATTCTAAGGCAAACAGAAGATGCTAGATTGTGCCCCAGGCTGTCCTTTTTTATGGTACAAAAAAGCTGAGCTATGGTTATACTCCACTGAATTAATAATACCAGTCTACAGGCTCATGGGTGCACAGCTGCCAATGTAAAGATTCTCCAATCCTTTGGGACAATTAAAGTAACAGCCAGGTACAAGGTGATAAAGAGTTATAATATTTCACAGTGTTTACCCATCCTTCTAGTAATCCCTACTTTACCTACTGGGTTGGGCATCTTGTGGTCCAGAGAAATCAGTGACTAGGAAATGAAGACATCATGCTCCAATCACATATCTTACATGCGTTAGGACAGGAAGACCATGTCAAAAGTGTGAAAGAGAATACCGGACCACAAACAGTAAAACAAGGTTGGCAAATTACCAAATAATATTGGCTAAAACTCAAATCAAAGACAGTAAAGGGAAATAAAATGTGTAACTATATAAGAAAAAACTGGGAGACTGATAATGTGCTAAGAAGAAATTCCATAATATCACATAACTGAAATTAGAGCCAATACATCCAGGGAAAATGGTATTTAGTGGACTACACACATCTATACAAAATTAAATCTTCAGTGTCTAATTTCTTGCTGTTTGCATGTTTGGATCATAATGTATTTTACTTACCTAAGGGTTAACATTTAACCCTAACAATGAAACGAAGACAGATTTCACATGTGTTGACTAAAACTATGCCATTAAATGCTGTTTATATTTAAAAAGAATCTAATCAATCATCTCAGTATTACTTCTGGAAAATTTACCAACTTCATTAGTAGTACTAATGTACTACTATGCTCAGGAAACTCTCACAAATCAGACAGGTGAGAGTTTCTATGCTCAGAAAGGATGTGGAATTAAAAAGAAGAGCTTACTTGTTTTAATTAGTACACAAAGATGCACTGATCACATAAAATGATGTTATAGTGCAGCTAACCATCACACTGCCTAAAATGTTAAAGGCAAAAGTCACACCTCTATTAAAAAGGTATCCGTGAAGCCATCAGTGAAGAGGATGAGGTCTAACAGACTCATGAATATTAAATAAGAAGACAGGTCACTATAACAATAACCGGTCAATTTAAAAAATAAAATAATCAAAAGAGCAGAACCTGTTACTAACCAATTATAAGCATCAGTAAATGCACATATCAGCGTCAAAAAAAGGCAACTCTGGATAGAGGGGATGTGAGAATATCTGGATTCACTTTGGCTCATCTCTAGTGACTGAACAGCCTCAGATACCAAGCTAATTATTTCTGGGGTGTCAGAAGTTGTAATCAGGGAACGCTGAGCAGGCTACATTATTTTGCCTGTTTTTTGTATTTTGAATCAGTACAAGGGATTGAACTCAGAGCCTCTGCACTGTGCTAGATAGATAGATAGATAAAGTTACATACATAGGCAGGCAGGCAGGCAGACAGACAGAGACAGACGGAGTCTCAATAGTGAGACTCAAAGTTGTAGTTCTCCTGCCTCAGCCTCCTAGAGTGATGAGATTACAGGTATTCTTCATGATGGCCTGTTATTGTTTTTCAACGAAGTCATGGATATTCGGGTTTAAAACAACTCTGAAGAACTTACAATTAGCTAATAATTACAGGACATATGTATAAGTAAAAGGTATGATAACAGCAGGAAATCCAGGTAGAGAGAAATGGAAGTATGTATACTATGTAAAGTTGCTATACTACATGTGAAGTGCTATATATCACTTGAAGGCAGACCCTGATGTTAAAAATGTATGCTAAAACCATAAAGTGACCATTAAATAACGAAAACAGTTATAATCTACAAACTAACAGAGAACATATAGTACAACCAATAAAATAATTCTCACTCCTAAAGAAGATAGAAAAAAAGAACAAAAAACAGATGGAACAAATAGAATATAAATAGCAAGATGACAGATTAAAATTTAACTATATCAATGATTGTATTAAATGCAAATGGGTCTAAGCAACATAATTAAAATGCAAGGATTGTTACACTGGATTTTAAAAAAACAAGACCCAACCATATGCTCTCTGTAAGAAAAGCATTTTTCATATAAAGGCATAAATTAATATTAACATGCTAACATTAACCAAAATAAAGCCGAAGTAACTGTATTAACAAGAGACAAAGTAGAGAGAATAGATAATTAGCACAAAAAAGATCATTACAGAATGAGAAGAGTCAATTAATCAAGAGGAACTAACAATCTTAAATACTTATGTACATAATAAAAGAGATTCAAAACACATCTAATTGTTGTTCTAAGAAGTCAGATGTATTGGAAATGGAGTGAGGTTTGAAGACCCAGAGATTTAAATCAAAAGATTACTGGGTTGAGGGTGACAGCTCAGTGGTCCAATGTATGCTTATTCAGCATGAGCTGGCTAGTAGTTACATTCTCCACTGCCGCCACCCCCCAATCAGCTTCACCATTATTAATTTTGTGACCAAGGTAAATGATACACTCTCCATTGCTTCATTTCTTCTCCCATTTGGCAGATGTGCTCAAACTAGGCAGCTATTTTAAGAACTTAACTGCATCTGTCTCAACACCTAGCATGATATCTGATTAAAAAAACACTAGAAATTGGTTGTCTGCTCCTCCTTTTACATGTCATGCTGTTTTAGTTTTCCTCCTAAAACAAGGGATTTAGCATCACAAATAAAACCTAGTTTTTCACCTCAGAGTTTAAAAAGGCCTCTCCTAAAAGAATGTAAAATACAGGTCATTTTATACCATCTTTGTTTAAATTCTAAGGGAGGCTTCTGAAATAAAAGGAATATTCCCACAGGTTGTAGTGAAAGCTATGCTGCTACCTGTTGCTAAGGTCACTGGGCTCATTCTCTGACTTTCAATGAACCGTACACAAAACAAACCAATCCTAAACATGCTGTTCACTTGTTCAACAATTTTTTTAGAATTCTGTCCAAACCACATAGGCTATAGAACACTACAGCGGTCCAGAAAAATTTCTAGGTACTGGATTTCAACTGGTCTTCCAGGTAGTCAAATATTTATGTGGAAAGATGAAAGGAGTCATAGATATGAATGACTTATATCGGTTTTAAAAAATTTTTAAACAAAAGCCAAATGTTAAAACTCACTGGAGAATCATTAAAAAAGGGAGACCTCCGGCTTCCAATGTGTATGTACTCTTTCAACATTAACTCTCACATTAAGGAAATTGCTATTTTCAATTCTGGTGGTTCTCTAAGCGATATAAAAGTATTTAGATATTTAATTTTTATGTTGTGAAGACAAATGTAAATTGCCAAGCATTACTAAATACAAATCCTGAAGCTAGAACATCTATGGGCTATCTTGTTTAGCTTAATATTTCAAAGTTAATAATCTCTGATTATCACACTTACAGACAAATCAATGAATTGTGAAGCCCTTGTGACTTGGCAATATGGATCAAGTGTACACTTCTACGAGCAAAATATGGCCGTCAAAAATAAACAAGCGAGTATGAGGCATAGATTTATATTAATGCTCTATGCTACTGTTGTACTATACAGTACTGTGCTGACACATAGAACAATGAGCGCAACGCTAAAAATAAGGTGTTATTTCAAGGTTTAGTAAGTAAGGGCAGATAGAAGAGCAAGACCAAGCTGGGCGGGAATTGCCAAGGTTTACGAATGAGTTACGATTCATCTAGGCTTTGGAGATGAACAGCCAAAAGCTCCCACAGAGGAGGAGGTGGCGCGTTTCAACGGCACATTAACACTGTGATGCGGGCAGGTTAAGTGGTAGAGGCGGCCTTCAAGTTTCTACATGCGCACTAGTTATCCTTCTTAGGAAGAATTATCAAATTACAGTTCTTTTTAAATGACTTCTTTTATTGAATAAAAGAAAAGCAAGGAAGATCAAAGGAGTTAGGAGAAGAATATGTAGGCTCAATACCTCTTGCTGAGAATTTCTAAAATATGTTATCTACAAATGATTGCAATCACTTTTGGAGAAGCCATTAATAGGTCAGGAAGAGAGCAGAGGAAAGAATGACATTTTCTAATAATAAAAAATTTAATTTTCTCTTGGCTGCAAATATTTTTTTCAATTAAAACCTGGGAACATGAAGGAAAGAATCTGTGCAGCTGCTCAGTTGATGCTATAGTGTATGAGATGACTTTCACACTGTTACGAAAAATACTCCGGCATTTTAAAGAAGGGAAAAAAATTCTTAAAATTTTCCAAGATTATTCCAATATATTTCTCAGAAGACTTACTTTCAACTAAACCTAAAAAGGTCTAGCTAAATAGATACCTATTTCATACATCTATATATATATTTATATATACTATATTATATATAGCTAAATATATAAACATATATATTTGGTATATATTTTGAGCTATATTTTAATATCCAAATCCCAGCACTCACCTTACAGAAAGCTCTTTAAACACAACGACCACTGATTTGATAGAATATTTCACTGTACTTTCAACATTCTTTCTTATTTTCTCTTCTTTCCCCCCTTTTGGATATATAATCTTTTACAGATTCCTGGAGCTAGGTCTGAAATTCATTATGAAGTTATGTTATTTCCGAGAAGGATCCCTAGGCCTTTGTTGGATCAGGGTATTTCTGACAAACTAACTTACCAACTTTATCTATACATTGTATTATAAAACCACACACCCAGCCCTGAACTATAATACAGACCGCTGCTTCCTCCGCTGCCTGTAATAACGCCAAAAGCGGCTGTGCTTGTACCTCCACACCCCGCCACTCTCTTTGCTATGTCCCTGCATTATTTTGTACTCCTCCCCAGTATTGCTGAGCTCTTAATCCTTCCTCTCAGCATTTTCATTTTACAGTTATACAAACTAAGGTCCAAGGAAATACACATAATTTATAAAAAATATGGCCTGTCTGTCTTATAGTCAATTGACAGAACATACACCTGATTCTCTAATTCACCAAACTCACAGGAGTTATTAAAAAAACAAGAAACAAGTGGAAAGCCAGTCAAATGCTACATAGTCCCCAAGCCTATGTGTATTCGTTTCAATTATTATTTCAAAAGGCTCATAAATAAAGAGACTCAATTCTGTTAACCATTCAAAACCTGGAGCTAATAAAAGCACTAACTCTTACTGCCCAGGCGTCATTCAGGAAAGGTTACAGCAGTCCATAAACCTTACTAATTATAGCACAATATCTGGCCACATGCAAGACCCTGGGGTGCTGTTTATATCTAGCTCCTCATATCAGGTTCAAGGGTTTGAAGTTCAAGGAGAGGACAAGCAAGGTGGCACCATCAGACTTTGCTGGGGCAGACCAGAGGACGGGACCAAACACGAGACAAGCAAAAAAACACCCTTGGCCTATCTCATTTTTATGACTTGGTGCATATGCCTGTCTTTAAAAGGATTTTTCTGTAAGATTAAAAAAATATTACGCCCCTTCATTTCTGCTCCACTCTGATTTTTATTTCTCAAGAGTTCAAGTAGTAACTCTGACCCCTCTCAGAAAGAAAATTGCCACTAATTCCTATAACGCACACAACAAGCCACTATCCAATTCAATTATCAAGTATTAAAAACATCACAATAATAATTTAAAAAAAGGTTTTTTCCAGACACTTGACAACACTCAGTTTATACAACACAAAGCACTATTTTGTTGGCTAACATTGTACCTGCTTTCCCATGCAAAGGTAAGGGGATTACAGGGTCTTTGAAAACCAGTCCTGTGAAGTCCAAAGGAAAAGTACTGTCAGCAATGTCACTATCGTCACACTGCAGGCCAATCATTTGGGCTGAGACCCGACCCACATCCAAGGATAAGGAGCAGAGAACAGCAAGTAGCCAAATGAAGATATCAACTGCTCTTGGAAGACAGGGCAACAGCTGCTAAAGAGGCAAAACACATGTTCAAAAGGTGACACTCGGAGCTCCTCCAGCTCCTGCCGTGCGATGTCTCCGAGCACTGCTCAGGAAGCGCTCTTCTCGGGAAAGCGGGGACTAAACAACGCATTAATGTATTTGAAACAGCGGGGCAGAGAAAATGAGTGCCCGTATTTCACAACTGGGCCACAAAATGATGATTTACTCAGCACGGGACCTGAGACTGCAAAATCATGTACAGTATTCCTTGGATAAATGCTATGACTGCTGGCTTACAGTTTCCAAAAGAGGAGACTTATTATATACCTTTGCAACTCTCCATGTGTCCCTGCCACAACTGACTCCAATTTCCAGAGAAGAATCTCCTTCTCCATGTAATCCCAGTACTAAGATCCTGACAGTGCTGCCAAAACCAATATAAAAATCACGGCTATATTAACTGACTTCCACTTAGAATTTGAGAAGCTTGATGTTCTTTTCTAAGTAGGCTCTGAACTAGGACTTACTGACCACAAATATTCTACAAAACAATGAAAGACAACTGGGTAGTTTCCAGTTCTTCAGAGGGGAAAAATATATTTTTCATATAAAAGAGGAGACAGAGGATTTTTAAGTAAGGACTGGGCCCTTCCCACTAACCCTCCCTTTCAGGACAGTGACACCATTCTGGAGAATTCAAAACCTAACTCAGGCAAATGATATCTCATTGAGCTCCAGCCTGGCCTACCTCCTGCATGACCCCCGGAGACCAACCCCTGCCCCACACGCTGTTGCTTCAGCCTATACCGACCCCTTACAACCACCAGACAGCCTCTTCCCATCTACCAGGTCGGGTGAGTAGTCTTGCTGCTGGCAGGGTGCCATCCATCCAGTCAGATCTTAAAAGGCCTAATGTTAGGCCTAACCTTTGGCCACTGGGCCTGGGACATAGACAAAATTGCCAGAAGCAGCCTTTTGCCATCCCTCATGTTTCATGTCCTCTCCTTTGGGAAAGAGGATCCCTTTCCATGGGTGAGGCTGGCCAAGGTCGCCATCCTTGGCCTCAAGGGGTATATGAGTCCAAAAGCTCATTTTCTCCTGCATTACTGCTTGTACCCACTGGTATAAACTAGATGAAGGGCCATATGGCCAGAAGATGGGTCCTTTTATCTTACCAGCCTCACCCATCTGGACAATTTCTTACACCAGTCTGGAAAGTGGGAAGAAGTTCCTAATGGTCAGGCCTTATTTATTCTCTGCTGTCCACCTTCTTTTGTGCTCCAGTTTACCCACCTGCCATATGCTGGTGGCTTGTTCCAACTCCAAGGCCCTTAAGGCCCCCAAACGCCCTCCTTACCACCTGTCTGATTCCCCAGTTATAAAGAATACAGACCCTGATTCCTTTCAAAACTTTGACCTGGTGGAGTGACCCTCTCCCTGCACCCCACCTCGACTCTCCTTCTCCAAGGATCCTAACCATCTCCTTGTGCTTCAGGGTCAGACCATCCCCTTCCTGAAGGTCTCCACCCCCTTCCACCTATTACTGCTCTTCAAAACCTTCATGATGGAGAGGCCCAGGCTCCTCTCCAACCTGACCCTACCATGCTCCCCTTACACAAGGGGCCTGGGGCCAATGGTCCCACCCAAGTCCATGTTCCTTTCTCTCTTACTAATTTTTCCCAGCTTGAAAAAAAAATTTGCATCTTTCTACACCCACTGTTCTTATTACATAAAAGAGTTTCAATGTAACCCAATCATCCAGCCTTACCTGGCCAGACATTCATCTGCATAAAGGAGAGTGACAGAGTAGGGAGAGCAGCAGCACAAGAGGCCAGGAGCCCCATGCTAGAGAGTCTGACAAAGACCAAGAGTTACACCAGTGCCCCAGGAAGATCCCCACTGGGGCAATGATCCATCTCACTGACGCTGGGACTTCTGTTTAGATTTCATCCATTGCATTTTAATGGTTCTACATCAGGCATCTCTCAACAATAAATTTTGACACAATCAGAAAAGTACATCAAGAGACCAATGAAAATCCAGCCCAGCTTATGGCCTGTCTTACTAAGACCTTTAAGGTTTACTATAAGACTTGACCCTCAGTTGGCAGAAGGTTAATTGTTTCTTAAGATTTACTTCCTCTCCCTAGCAGCCGCAGATATCTGAGCCAAACTAAAGAATTTAAAGATGGGCAGCAGACTACTTTGTCCAACCTAATGTCCACAGCCTTAAAAGGTTTCTCAGGTAAGGGAAAAACAGGCCAAGGCTAACAAAAAGGTTTTCACTGAGGCCAAGTATCAGATGCTGGCCTCCATTCTCCTAAAGGCCTCTCAGACTAAGACCTTTAAACCCTGGGAGATAAGTTACCTCCTGGGACCTGCTTTTCATGTGGAAAAGTGGGCCACTGGGCAGAGCAATGCCCTGACCCAGGACCACTGAATAAATCTTTCCCTATTTACAGCCAGGACCCTGGAAGACGGACTGGCCCCCAGGTCACTCGCAGCACGAGGTCATCCCCTGCTGGTTCCTTTCCAGCAGATCTCTTGAGACTATGACTCTGCCAAGACGGAAGTGCCCCAGGGCGCTGAGCCCCCATGCCATCGAGGCAGGGTAACTCTCCAAACTGAGGACAAGCCCATTTTATTCTTGACTGAAAGGGCCACTTACTCTTCCCTAACCCAGGAGAGCAGACAAATCCCTCCAAGGTCTCTGTCATGGAGGTCAAGGGTACATCCTTCAAAGCTCTAAAGACCCTTCTCCTCGGCTGCTTCCTGGCAGGGTATCCCATTACACATTCCTTTTGGTGCTGTCCCAGTGCCCCATCCACCTTCTAGGTTGAGACCCTTCATCCAAGTTCAGGATATCTGTCGCCTTACAGGGTCCATTACCACTGCCGCTGGCTTCTCCTCCTCCTCCCCTTCCTCCTCCCCCTCCTCCATGACCCAGCTCTAGAACTACCCACAAAAACCCCTCTTAAGGTTCTGTGCTGGGGCACAGAAACCCCATCTGTGGCTTCCCATCACCTACCTCTACGAGTCAAACTTAAATCCCTTCCTGTTACTCTAATATTCCCCAATATCCTATCTCACCTGTATACCTTTGTGGCCTCCAACTCCTTATCATTAAGTTCCTTACCAAGGGTGTTGTCGACCCTACTCTCTCCCCATAAAATACCTCTATCTGCCCTTCAAAAAGCCCAGTGGGGCTTACAGGTTGGTTCAGGACCTCTGGGCAGTCAACGCAGTGATCGTTCCCTTACACCCAGTGCTCCCAAACCCTTACATCCACTTTACTATTCCCTCCAACATGACACGCTTCTCAGTAGTTAACCTCAGACATTTTCTCTACCACTCCAGTCCAATGTGACTCCCAAGATTTGTTTGCTTTCATTTGGACAGACCTGACACCCATAGATCCACCCAATGAACTTAGAATGTCCTCCCATCTCTGTGGGCAGAAGTTAGCCCAAGACCTTGATAGTGCCCCTCCATTCCCGGCAAGGATCTCCAATATGTAGAGGACCTCTCTTGCAGCCCCTCCCTAGAAACCGCCCAGACAGACACTGACCATCTTTTATCTTTTCTCTATCAGTACAGGTATTGAAAGCCCAACTGGTGACCACCTCAGTAACTTGCTTGGGAATCCTGCCTACACCCACCACACAAACTATTATGTCTGAGTAGGAGGATCTAATTGACCCAAAGAACACCCTGCTGATTTAAAAAGAACTACTTTTCTTTCTTAGACTGGTGGGATTCCTCAGGATATGGGTCCCCAACTTTGAACTTCTTGCCAAGCACCTCTATCAGGCCTCTAAGAGACCTATCACTGAGACCCTACACCCCACTATCCCCAGTAAAGCATCCTTCCAGGATTTAAAAAGGGCCATACTGCAGCTGCCGGCCCTGGGCCTTCCAAATTCCTCCCAGACCCCTACCCTATACACCACAGAAAGTGAGCAGCTAGCCCCCTGGGTCTTTTAGGACAATTCAGAGCACTGACTTTTCGGGCAGTAGCCCATCTGTCTAAACAACTTGATCAGACCATGAAGGGGGTTTGACGTGTATGCTTGTGCTGGCTGCCGCGGCTCTCCTGGCCCAAAAGGCAAAACAGCTGACCCCAGGCCAGTCCATCATGATCCACAGTAATCACTCCCTCCGGAACTTTACTTCAGCCAATGCCACCAACTTCTTTCTCCCTCTCACATCCAGGAAATCCACCTTTCCCTCATCCTAGACCCTCAGATCACCTTAGGCAAAACAGTGTCCTTTAGCCCCACTACCCTTTAACCAGCTCTATTCATTCTCTACCACTAAGACAATCCTTTCTACAACTACTTAGAAACTATCTACTCTTCTCTAAACTACTCTCCTACCACACATCCCTCACAAGACCCTGTCAACACTTTGTTCATAGGCAGGAGCTCCTACAACACCCCTAAGGGCCATAGGGCCACTTATGCTATGGTGCCACTCCCTGATCAAATCATTAAATCCTGTCCTTTCCTGGGAACTACTTCACAACTGACCCAGTGAAAGGCCCTCATGAGAGACTATCCCTAACAGGCTCACTGCCAGTCAACAGCTACATGGGCTCTGAATACACTTACCACATGCTCCACCCCCACGCCTCCATCAATCACACACACGCTTACTAGGGAACAGGGATTTTGACAGGCCCGGGCACAGGGACGGCGGGGGTAACAACCTCCTCCCTATAGTTTCAGATCTCTAAATTACTAGCAGACACCCTAGAAGAAATAGCCTCTTATGGTTATCACCCTACAAAACCAACATGATTCTCTAGCAGGGGTTGTTCTACAAAACAAGGGAGCACTTCACTTCTTCACTGCCAAAAAATGGAGCCATAATTCCTACAAGAAGAACGCTGCTTCTGTGGGAATCAGTTGGCGGTGGTCTGAGAAAGCTTACGGAGTGGGCTGCAGGGATCCACCACAAGGCTGGAGAAGATGAGTTCTGATGGCTTTCTACCTCCTGGGAAGGTGCCCCCCCCCCATCCCGGGCCCTCTCCTTACTGTTCTCTGTACTGTATCTTAATGCTGGCCTCATACAACTCCTCTCTCATAATCAATTTGTCCAAAATCATAATCATGCAGCAACCTACTCCTGAGCCGCACAAATGGTCCTGACCCAGTATCCCTTTCGACCTCTCAACAAAGACCAGACTCCTAAACCGAGCCCCTCCCAGGACACCCTTTCTCAGCAGGAAGTAGCCTCCTAAGATGTCAACGGCCCCACTCCCTACTGCAGGAGTGGGGAATATAAGTAAGAACATGAACCCCGTCACTGACAGGAAAGTGAAATGTAACTGAGCCCCACCCCGGCCCACCTCCTTCAAAACCCCCAGAGAACAATCCCTGACCCACTTGTTGCCTAACTCCCCTTGTGCTCTACAAAGCTTGCCTCACCTTAAGCCGGCCCCTTACTTCTGGAACTGGCCACTCAGGTGCATAGCTACCAGAGGCAAAAAACTCACTTTAAAATGTTTTTAATGTGACTGGCTTTACTGGTTGGTTTTGCCACAGGTTGCTCTGCAATGTAATAAAACTGGCTTTAACATTTTCCTAAAGGGGTAAAGAGAGAAATATGAGCGCTGACAAGAATCTCACTGTCTGCAAGATAAAAACAAAGCACTAGCAAGAGAGAAGCACAGCTGACACCAGATACGAAGATCAGAGAGTTTTCCCTCCTCTGTTCAATGGACTGCTCTCTGACAGCTTGGCTGGAAAGACAGGAAGGCGAGGCAAGTGGGAGAGGGGCAGTGCAGGTGAGATCAGGGGAGAGGTCAGCTCCTCCAGCCCCTCCCAAGAGGAGCAGCTCTGCTTCGTATTCCGTAATTGGCCCTTTGTAATATATTATTTAGGTAAGAGAACTCCACCAAGTTTCATTCACTCACTCATTCATTCAATTCTGTAGTGCTGGGGAGAAAACTCAAGGCATCTACTTTGCATAGCAATTCACCCACTGAACTGTACTATACCCCCAGTTCTTTGTGGTTGCAGTTTAAAAATAATGACCACTTTTGGTAACAGTTATATTTATTAGATCAGCCACTGGGCGCATTATCTTACAATCTCTCTGTACAAAGTATATACTTAATATTGATAATCTCCTACCTCTTTTGTCTGTGACTCACTATTATTTGTCTGTTTTCCTGAGAAACTATCTTGTAGATAACAATATGTAAAACAATAACCATTGATAATTTCCTCCCGCTTTGTCTGTAATTTGGTAAACCCCCCCTACTATTATGTTATCCTTCTTTTACTCTTTAAAATAAAAAAAAAGTATATACTTAAGTATGTTAAATACATACTACATACATACAACAAAAATAAACATTTAACACGTTAAAAATATATTAGACATATTCAAGGTAACTTAAGCTGTCCTAATGTCTGCCACATGAATTTTCACCTGGGCAATCCTTGCCTCACATGGTAAGGGAAAGAAGAGGCATTCCGCCCCTGGGCGTAGTGAGCACAGCTTTTCACTTTCAGCATACTGTCAAAGACTGCAGGGCACCTGGGCTTGCCTAAGTGGATTTACAAACAAGATTATCTCAGTGTAACTGAACGCATGTACAAAATGAGTAAATGGCTTAAAAAGATCTCTGCAAAGAAAACATGGATTAAAGATAGCACCAATAATGTAAGTACAAGCAAATAAACAACAACAACAAAAAGGTAAAATTAACACTTGTATGGTTTTACTTAAATCAGTCACCCTACTGGTAAAAACTGAGGATATAAGCAGCCCGGAAAAAGAGCTAAGAAAAATAAATCATACAGATAAGGTTCAAATAATCAAAAAAACTATTTGAAATATCATCACTAATAAAGAATGAGTCATAACTATGTCTTGTGTATGAGATATCAGCTATTAAAATCAAATATTAAAATACTTAGGTGAAAACCCATCCAATTGCATACTTTAGGATGACTGCACCTTAATGTACATAAATTGTTTAAAAAAGCAAAAGTTCAACTACTTAAAAACAACCTTCAAATCTCTGTATTTCGAAGACTTAAACTAAAAATTAAAAGAATATTTAATCACATTGCTCTCACTAAAATAATTATATAATTAAAAATTTTATACCACTAATAAAAAGTTAATAATTTATTTGAGCTTTACTCTCATCCTATTGAATGTTTGCTTTCGGACTGCTTTTTGTTATGCTTAATAAGAGCATATACTATACAGATATTAATAGCAGATAAAAAATACACATTTTGGGAGTGCAGACTCATTTTTTAACAGTGGAGTTTTACTAATAGAAGTTATTATATGATCTGTATAAAGTAAAAATGTTTGGAAAATATTTGGAAAGGTACTGAAAAGAGTGCGTTCCTGTAGCAGTGACACACATGTTATTTTTGCTTTTCTTTCCTTCCCTTTTAAACTCTCTCTACCTTTATGCCAGCATAGTAAATGTATTTTTAAATGACTATAGAGGTGATTTTTAGTATCATTAAAACACCTCTGTTAAAAGGAATAGCAAATACTGCTTTCTCTACCCCAAACAGGCTCCAAGGAGATGACATAATGGAATATGCCTAAATTATTTTCTCAATATTAATTAACTTAGCATAATTCATATTGAATTTAATTTGTGACCTTTCATCTAAACCATCCTGCTTGATGAAAATCTCTGGCATTTCTTCTCAGCCCTTTCAAATGCTTACTCTCCTGAATGGGGCCTCCATAGACGAAATGTGCCACCTGCTCCTGGTTTTATTAACCCCATCATGAACACATTAAATATAGAGTCCCCTGAGCAAAGGCCTCATGTAGCCAATTCTCAAAGCCTCAATCAGGCAAGAACTTTGATTACTGATCCGTTTGCTGTCAAACAGGGATCGGGGTCAGATAATGAGCAAGAAGACAATGAAGCAAGCAGGAAAGCCAGGGAAAGGGAGAAAGGAAGAGGGAGAAGGGGAGCCTGGGAGTGGGCTCGATGGGCCTCTCCGCAAAGAGCACAGCCGACCTCTCGCTCTTCCTCACCTCCCAGGATGGCACTGTGCTAGAAAAGGATCTTCCGGGAACCTGGACAGGAAGGCAGGGAGCCACAGCTGAGAAGAGGGGGAAGCTCTTGCCACCCCAAAGCTTTGGAGGAGAAGCCCATTTGAGTGATTGACTGAACTCCACTCAAAGGACATCGGGGGCCTCCTCATCTGCCTGGCCTGAATTTCAGACGATTTCAGGAGGACAACCTTGTTTCAACCACTCAGGATATCCAGAGGCAAATGAAACCACAGAAATGCTTTTAAAACACATGTACCAATTTCACATTCATAAAATTTCACTGCAACATTTCAGAATTTTTTAAATGCAATGACTATTAAATCATCAAGACAGAATTTAAAAACCTGACCTCCTTTATCTGTCAAAGAAAGGTGTGATGATTATAATCATCTTATATTTTCCTTCATTTTCATTTAACAGTGAAAATGATATAAAATTATTTCACCAAACCTTGATATAACATAATCAAAATAATTCTAGATAAGCAACCCTTACTAACCAATACTGTCTCAGAAAAAAAAAACTCCAGTAAATTCATAGGATAGTTGACTAATTTATAGGATAGTTGACTAATACAATACACTTGATCTTAGCCAGAAGGCTGAGAAGCGATGAATACAATAATCTCTAGATTAATATAAATGTCAATTTAAGATCTTAGGTAAATATGTCAAAAGAAAAAAAGATGAAAGCCTTGGAATGTGAGGATTGATAGGCACAGAGACACTTTCCAATAGCTTTGTCTCAAACTTCGGGAGACATCCCTTTCCAGATTGCATGCGCTAATACCCATTTCCACTGTGCAAAGCTAGCTGCTCATAACTTCTGTCCTTAAAGTCTGTATCAACTCAGAGCAAGAAGAAAGGGGCTGGGTGTGGTGGCACACCTGTAATCCCAGCATTCAGGAGTTCAAGACCAGACTGCGCTACATACAAAGAGCTTGTCTGGGGGAAAAAAGAAGAAGAAAAAGAAGAAAGATAATATACTTACAAGCCAATATTTTAGGCAATATTTAAGAGAAAATCTTAGAAAACCTTAGTATAATGGAAAGACGGTAATATCTAAGTTGGACAGAGGGATCACCCCTTTCAAGAACTGCACAAACTTGATACAAATCCTTGTGACACACTTAGATGGCTAGGCAGGGAGAAATCACACTCCATAAAGGGCAGCCAACTCCTATGAAGAGTTGGTTTGATACAGAAAAAAAATGGATGTGGTTTCTTCATTTTAAAATTTGTATTATACTGTATACATCTGCGGTACATAATGATTACATTCATGATGGGGAGTTAGCGCATGTGCATAACACACCTTAATTCTTTTTTGTGGGAAGCTGTTACATGTAAATAACATTTTAATTCTTTTTTATCCCTTTCCTCCTCACCCTCTACCACTCCATCTCTTGGTCCTTGATTTTTAAGCCATACAAAGGTCAAAATGGTTGAATTCATCAGTTTAAGGAAACAAATCAATACCATAATGAGTCACTGATACGGTTTGTATGGTTGTATTCCCCAAAACCTCATAGGCTCATAGGTGGGGCTTCTGGGAGTGGCTGGACCATGGGTATGTGATACTGGATTAAGGGCATGATAACTGAGTTAGTCCCCTAATTGGGTTAGCATGATTCTGGGTGTATTTGAATGGATTTACTGAAGACAGAACACATAGTTTGTAGGCTTGCGGGCATAAAAGGTAAAGGCAGGCTATCTGCTTGCTGTGTCCTGCCTGCCCCAACATGGACTGTTTTTCCTCTGCCATGCCCTTCTACAGGCAGCCAATTGACCAGAGACCTCTACAAACTGTGAGCTGAAATAAATCTCTCCTTATTTAATTGTGGGTGTGGGTATTTTGCCTCACCAATGAGAAAAGTAACTAAGCCAGTCATCATCAGACACCATCTCATACCCATTAGGGGTATGACTTTGGAAAAGGGTATAGTGCTTCCTCAAAAATTAAAATATGTATGATCCAGCAATCCTACTTCTGGGTGTGGGCCCAAAGAACTTAAAGCAAGGTCTTTAAACAGGTATCTCTATGTTCATGTTCACAGTAGTATTACTCACAATAACTAAAATATGGAAACAACCTAGGTAGCCATCAACAAATGAATGAATAAATAAAATGCACTACATACAAAGAATGGAATATTATTTAGCATAAAAAAGGAAGAAAATTCTGACATACGGATGGTCCTGGGGTCATTCTCTTAGGTGAAATAAGCCAGCCACAAAATGTGAAATAGAGCATGATCTCACTTGTATAATACATTTAGAATAGTCAAAGATCTTAGAGTCGGGAGGTTGACTGGTAATTGCCAAGGGCTGAGGGTAGGGGGAGTGTGGAGTTGTTAAATGGGTACAGAATTTTAGTTTTACAAGATGAAAAGAGTTGTAGATGGATGGTGGAGATGTTCACATTTAATACCACTGAACGATGCACATAAAAAAGGCACAGGTGCTAAATTTTATGTTATATGTATTTTACCACAAGAAAAACAGAAGAAAAAGTGAGATATATTTGATAGTTATTTGAGATCACTGTCAATCCTTAATGTCCTACTTCACCCCATTTTCGCTATGTTCCTCTAATTCAGACAAATGAGTGCTTCCCAATCTAAAAAAAAAAGAGTTAAAAACTACTGTCCACTCCTTCCCTTCTGTATCTTTCCCACAAAGTGATGATCACATGTCCAGAAATCAGCATTTCCAGTATCAACCACTTTGGATGAATTCGAGGCTACAGCCCAACGCACAGAAGCAACCACTGCACAACTCCGTCACACAGCTGCACCCGGTCCTGCCGGCCTGCCCAGCACTGCAGCGGTGAGCACCTTACCAGGCAGCCCCCCGAACTCACGCAGCCAGAAGGAGAGTGGACCACACCGAAAAGCTCGTCCCAGGGTGCCAGGCTTTGGTTCACAGGGCAGCCCCATACAGCGCCAGGAACAGGAAGCCATGAAGGGCTTGCTCCTTCAAGGGGACTGAGCCTGAGGCCCAGTCACCTGCTTTCGACCATCCGGTCATTCATCCAGTAAGGAACAAGCACCCATAAGGACACCTGGCATGTGCTTTATAAGCTAACCTGGTCACTTAAAAAAAAAAAAAAAAAGAAGTCTTTAAAAAAAGTCATTGAATGTTTCCTTTAAAAAGAATTATAACTGATTCGTAGCTTTCCTGAATTCTATTTTGTGAACAATTTTGTGGGAAGATGTTAATAACGCTCCCCATTAAAAGAGGTGTACATTTTTTTAATGTCAGTAAGTTCTGCTTGGAGAAACTCCCAGTGTCTTTGCTGCAGTAATCTTCCCCGGGTAACTCCCAGAGGGAATGAAGTGATGGTGGTGGTGGTGATGGAAATGTGTACCGAGTCCTTCCACTGAAGCCAGGGCAGCAGCAAGCCCATATTTCACCTTCAGAACAGCCCTGTGCAGTAGGCACAATTATACAATACGCAGATGAGGACACAGGGAGACAGTCATAACACAGCTAGGTAGTAGCGGAAGAGGAACCTGAACCCAAGTCTGACTCCAAAGTATGTTTTTCATTCATTCGTTTGTCCATTCATTCGGTGAGTTGGTAAATTGTAACTGAGTCATAGTATTCAACACTACTATGTACCGTGTCCTAGCCACAACACTGATGATTACGACCACCACCTCCTCTGCTGCCATCTTTACATTCTTAGAAGTCTGAGACCTAATGAATTGAAAGAAAAGCACAACGAACATCCACCATTCTCTATAAAATTCACTTTGTGTTAAGCAAAGCAGGTTTCAAAAGAGAACATAAGGAAGGTCATGGAAATGGGGAAAATATAAAAAGTCTAAAGGGATGATTTTGTAAAATGGTAAAAATATTGCCAATTAATCAGGCATAGAGATGCACACCTGTGATCTCAGCACTCGGGAGGCTGAGGCAGGAGGATTGGTGTGAGTTCAAGGCCAGCCTGGGCTACAAAGTAAGGTGAAAGCCAGCCTGAACTGCAAAGTGAGACCCTGTCTCAAAAATACAAAAAAAAAGTTTATGTATTAAATCTGTACTCCAAAGTGAAAGCAGTTGCCAACATTAATGTATTTAGTTATCACTTTCAATTGCACCTCTTGATGATTATACTGTATTGACCATTAAGATGTGCTAATGTATATTCATCTCTGCTCTTATTTCCAGCACCAAAACAGTAATGAATAGTAGTGGAGGGTGCACTATAAACAAACTGACTTGTAAGTGAATGCACAGGTAGAAGTATATGGTCTATGATTTTTCATGTGTCCTTCTTGATAATACAGTAGCTTTCACGACCTTTACCTCATGTGAATACTCAGCCATGGCTATGCTTCAACACATTGTTCCCCTAAAAATGAGAACTTATAAACAAAAAACTAACACACAATCCATCTAACTGACACAAAGCAGTTGGAAGTGGTGGCATACACCTGTAATCCCAGCACTCCAGAAGGCTGAGACAGGAGGATCACAAGTTCAAAACCAGCCTAGGCAGCTCAGGGATTTAGTGAGACCCTGTCTCAAAATAAAAAATAAAAAAAAATTAAAAAGGGCTGGGGATGTAGCTCAGTGAAAAGACCCTGGGGTTCAAACCCTAGGACAAAACAAACAAAAAACCTACAAAGCACAGAGAATTCTACAGATTAAAATAAACCACACTGCGCAAGATATCTACAATACCTTCCATTCTGACCAATCAAACCAGAAAAGACTATCCCGATATGAAAGCCATGGCTAACAGTAGTCAAAGAAGGGAGCTTTCTACAGAAAAGAAAGAAAAAGATTTGAGGAATCCACAAATGTCATATGACCGAAGTGCTCTACCATCCCCCCTTTTAAGATATGCTCCCATGTGACAGCTCTCCCCTGGCAAAATTATAAAACAGCTAGAGCACTGCCTTGTGAGCCCAGATCCCATCCAGCAAATGTGAATTTGAGGTTGGGAAAAAACTGAGAAAATCTGACTGGCCTTGGGCAGCCACTTTGCTGACACAGGTGACAGCAGCGACGTGGGTTTGCAGGCAGATGTGCTCCAGCTTTGTGGCTCACAGCAGACGCAATGTGGTTCTGGGGCTGGCGGTGGCAACAGCTCCCTTGTCAGGCTAATCCTGTGGGGGTGGTTCTAGGAAATGTTCATAGAAATTGAGCTGTGAGCATGTTTTTGTGTCCTTTCAAAGAGCCTATAAGCCAGCTAATATCCCGTAATAAATCCCACTTAAGTCAGCTTGGGTGGATGTATTGTCAGCATCGAAGAACTCTGGCAGATATCAGTATCCTCTAGAAAAGAAAAGCTTTCAAACTGCCAAGGATCCCAGCCAGTGGAGCAAAACTTCCTTAAGCCGGTTCCTCACTGCTCACTACTTCCCCATCTGTCCTAGAGTCTGCAGGGACACAAAACAGCCTCTGTTTCCTTTGGGGGTTCTCTTAATCCAAAAAACTAATACAGATTTTCTTCTTTATCCCAACAGCAGGTCTACGTCAACACTAGTTCATCTCCATGATCCTATCTGGAGAGAATATCTGTATACATCTGTCCTGATAGTTTTTTTCCTAAAATTACCAGATAAGCTATCCTAAGATAAAACAAATACTATCCATGGAAGACAGAATTACTGACATCAGTCACCACATGATATAATATCAGGGACATCTGTCCAAGGATCAAAACAGTAAGGGACAGCCGCTACCTTACCACATGAGAGAACATCAGGTGTCCAGACTGGAACTTCTGTCCAAAGCTGTAACAAACACACACACACTGACTCACACAACTGAAACTAAAAGTAAATCCCCCAACATGCTGACTCCGGTTTGGATTGTTAATTTTAGGTGTCAACTTCACTGAGTGAGTTAAGGGATGCTCATGCAGCTAGTGAACCATTTTTTTCTGGGTATATCGATGACAGTGTGTCTGGAAGAGACTAACATTTGAATCCATGGACTCTGAGGGAAGAGTCACGCTCAGCGAGTGTAGGTGGGCACTGCCTAATGGGTTGTGGATTCAGACAGAACAAAAACAGAAAAGAAAGTTGATTTTGTTCCTGTTCACACATGCAGATTCTCCCCCTACCCTCTGGAGCTGGGGCACCCACCCCATCCCTTCTTCTGGCCTTAGACATCGTAACTCCGGGTTCTCTGGCCTGTGGATTCCTTGCCCCAGTAGACAGCACCTCCTCCCATGCTCTTAGACCTTCAGTCTTGAACTGAAAGTTACACCATCAGCTTCCCTGGTTCTGAGGCCTTCAGACCTGGACTGAGCCACACTGGTTCTCCAGCTTGCAGAAGGTCTATTATGGGGTTTTCCCCTCCATATGCACGTCAACAACTCCTTAATAAGGCCTCCTACCTCCCCCTTTCCTCCCTCAAATATGTACATGAAATTAATAGGTTCGGTCTCTCAAGAGGATGCTAATAAACTGATTATCTCCAGGCAGTGAATTCACACATGATTTCATATTCCTCTCTTTTTACCTCTTTTAAAATTGTTATACACTGAAAATTATTGTATTTATAATTAGGAAGAATAATCACATTCACTCAGAGGAAAAAAGATTTCTATGCCTAGATCCAAACTAGAGGGTGCCACAGTACCAAACAACCCCCACTGCCAACGACCTGCAGGTCAGAAGGGTGTCTGGGTCCGCTTCTTCCCGAATGCTTGGCCACAGCAGTTAAAGGCGTCCTGGGACAGTCAAGAGACAGGAGCAAGGGGATGAGGTAGTCCATGCAATGTTCCCAGAGAAGATCTGACTTCATCCAGGTCTCGAAGGTTTTGGAAAATATAGTGAGATATAAAATAAGTCTCTTATATTTTTACTGGGTGATAAACAGAGGGTTAAAAGGAAAAAAACAAAAACAAAGGTATAGGGGCTGGGGATTTAGCTCAGTGGCAAAAGCGCCTGCCTGGCAAGCGCAAGGTCGTGAGTTCGGTTCCCGGTACCGGAGAAAAAAAAAAAAAAAAAAAAAAAAAGGTATAAATGACACCCTGAAGTACTGGGACTGCTGCCTGTTTTAAAACAGCATTACTTGTAGGAAACAGGCAGGAACAAGTTTCCTGCCAGCTCTTCTGGAATTGATAGCTTTGACTTGCTTCCAGCGCCTGTGGGGAACGGGAAAACTCCCCAGAGCAGGACGGATGTACAAAATACGCCTTCAAAGGCTACCACTTAAATCCCTGGGGAACTCTTAAACGCTCGCTGCGTTACTGCCCAGGAAAACTGCAGCAGACACCTATCAGCATGAACTCTGGCTGCGTGCTGCCACTAGCACTTTAATCATTAGCATTTCTGGTGAAGGACTGAAGCACTCAGGCTGCAGTGCAACTACCTCCAATCTCAGCCCATTAATCACTGCGCTGAGACTCATCTCAAGGCAGGTATGTAATTATACACAAAGCCAAAAATATTATGCATGTCCCACTCAATAAAGGAAAGGAAAAACGTACTGAAGAGAAATATAACCAACTCCAAATGTCTTTGCTCCTACTTAATTCAACTATTCAGGTTTGTTTACTTGCTACCAGGGAGTTATGCAAAGAATGGACTGCTATGTTCACAGCTTTTCTTCTCTGCTAACAATAAGAGAGAGATTCTGGTCCAGGCACAGTTCTTCTGGGTTACTTTCTTTAACTATAAAATGAGAATAGTGCCTGAATCTCCGGTTGGTTCCTTAAAAAGATCAATGCTAGAGCACCTTGTAATGACCTTGACAGTAACCTTCGCCTAGATTGCTTTGGGTCAGCTAGCCAGGTGCTGTACCATGACAATGAAGAGCGCAATGGTTTTGTGCATGAATCGTTTCCATATATGTCAATGTGGGCAAGTAGTTTCATCTCTCTAAGCCTTAGTTTCTTCCTCTGTAAGACAGAGGTAATATCATCTACTCCCCAAGTCTTTTGTCAAAATTAAACAAAAGAAACCACATCAACTGCTTGGTGGAGTTTCGGACACACTGCAAATGCATATAATTATGACTCCTGCCTTACGCATCCAGCAGTATAAGGCCACCAAAAGAGCAATATAGGGCTTCTGAGCTCCCCCGACACTGGCTGAGGGGAGACATGCCTTTCTGGAGACAGGGAAGGTGCCTCCCTTTATCCCTGCGCCCTCAAGCATCTCTCGCAGTGCCCTACACTTCATGGGTGCCCACACTGTGACTGAATTAATGGTCCAAGGATCCGTCTCATACATTCATAGCCCTTGGATGGAAGCAGGATCTCTGCCTCCTTTGATTGGCCCCATGAGTGTGATTCACTGGTACCACTTCCTCAATGAGTTCACATGAAAGTACCCAGCTGAAACATTTAAAAAACAACAAAAAAGAGAAATATTGATGAATGATATCATTAGGATAGCTTCGCAACTCCTCTCATTCTTCACTCCTCCACAAAATGTGCCTCCCCCAGAGCAGTGAACGTGCCTGGCATTTCAAACGTACCTTGAGTACCTTCGGCAGCACTGGCTATTCTGGGCGCCCACACGACTACCTGCTGCCTGACACACAGCAAACTTTTACCATTGCATGGATGCTGGCTCAATACTTTTATTCGGACAATGAGTTCTCTCTGGTGATACAGGCTAAATACATTCCGAACATTCATGCCTTTGCTCAGCTTCTCACTCGAGCACTGACTCAAGCAACTATTAATTAAAGAAGATCCTTGCCTTCAGGGGGCTCTCAGCTTAATGAGGGAAGGGCACGGTGTCATCATTAAAAGTTAGCGCTCTACAGTTAGAATAATTTAACTGCATCTCAAGTCTGTGTCTTGTTGGAAAATTTAAGGAAAACTGCTTCACGTCTCACATTCTGAAGGGAGCACAGATACAGGGTAGCCAATTCAGTGGTAGGTAACAGGAAACAATTCCTGGGAAAAGAGATACCTACCTAGCAAATGTCCAACAGGGCATGATCAGGAAACAGCAAAGGGAGGAAACAAAACACTGCAAGGCATGGTTAGGCAAAGGCAAATAGTCAGAGAGTAATGCAAACTGAGGAAAGGGGACACGTAAGGATAGGGAGAGGTGGGGATTCTTTTGACAGAGGCTCGATCTCAGCTAGCAAGTGACAGTGACCCACTGCAGGACTTGAAGCAGCTGAGGATGAGAATCACAACTGAACAAGTTCATTTTAATGGGAGTGTGGAAAATGGGTTAAATGAGGCATGGAAGACAGTGAGATTACAGAGGAAGCTGCTATAGTAGCAGGCAGTAAATCTGCAAGTCAAATTGATATAATGATAAGAGATTTAAAAGAACAGCGGCAGCCAGATGTGGTGACACATGCCTGTAATCCCAGCACTCTGGGAGGCGGAGCCAGGAGGATCACAAGTTCAAGCTCAGCCTGAGCAACTTAGTGACTCTGTCCCAACATAAAATATGGGCTGGGGATGTAGTTTGGGGTAAAGTTCCTGGGTTCAGTACCCAGTACCACCTAGAGAGGGAGGAGGAGCAAAGACAGAGGACAGGTTTAAAAAGTCATTTTGGAAGAAGATGAACAAGCGATGGCAACCCCTGAGATACAAGGGCAAGAAGAGAAGGGATAAGATGATCTCACCATTTCAGGCACAGACAAGCACACAGATGATGAAGTCATTAACTGATAGCAAGTATGAGAAATGATGCTCTTCGGGGAGACCAGGTAAAAAGTTAAATTTTAGTCATGTGGAATTCTAGAACCTGCAGAATAAGAAACCAACAATATTCAAGGAAGAGCTGAATATATGGGTTCCTGAGACAAGGATTTAAAAACTATTTCAAGTTATGGTTTGTTTCAGTGCAGAGTTTCATTAAAACAAACTAAAAACAGTAATAAAATTAAAATAAATCAAGGTCATGAGACAGGGCTCATGGGAGGATGTAAACATAAAGATCAATCTCCTAAATGCAGGAGAAAGGGGGATGTCTTGTGTACCAAGGGGGACATAAGCCTAACCCATTCACTTTATGATTCCCTGGAGCTTTGGGGGTTTGTTCCGGTGACAATTTAAGCAGCAGCCGGTGTCATGCAGATGGCCAGGCTGAGGGGGCATGAGGTAGCAGTAACTGCTACCCGAGGAGTAGTCAAAAGGTGTGGGTCAGCCCGGGCAATGTCTTCCCACCTTAACGCAAAAAACAGCTACAGGCAAATGCTTAAAGTAAAGCAGCTGGCAGAAGACGCATCACTGCAGAGACTTTCTTGAGACCAGGATCAACACTGATTTGGGTTACATGACACAAGGAGAAAAAAACTGGTTCTACAAAACCAATTTGTTTTTACAACAATACCACTGGTTCATAATCTGATTTACCTTTACCACGGCCCACAACAGAACTCTCTTCCCAAGACATCTGGTACCTTTGCTGATATACGATGCTGTCCATTAATATAACAACTACTAAAGCACTTGTGGTGGATGATTAATTGATGGTCAGCTTGGGTGGGCATGCCCAGCTTGGCTGCGTTAGCATGCTTCTGGAGTAGGGTATAAAAGGAGAGCAGGAGGGCAGGATCTTATGCTGATTTCCCTCAGAGCAGTGTCCGCCGTTCTCTTCTGAGCTCTGGTCTTCCCCAGTGATGGCTGTTGTTCTCTTGGGAGGAGTTCTGGTCCTCGCCTAGAGCATGGTCTGCTGGCCCTTGGCATAGACACTGCAGCTGGGAACTCTGGCCTTGACCTTTGCCCCTAGCTGTTGTCTCCTAGTTCTTTCCAGGACTTTTTCTGCTATGAGCATGGCCTTTCAGCCTACCACACAGGGACCAGCTCTTGCACTTTCCGGCGCAGATCCTTCAGGCTTCCATCGCAGATTCTTCCGCCTCCTGGTGTACAGGACATTGCTGTGGGCTGTACGCCCTTAGCTGGACTCCTACAGGACATTGCCTTGGGATCCACGCCCTTGGTTGGATTCTTTGGATCTCTAGCACGCGGACAAATCTCTTGCACTCTTCGACATCTGACTCTAGTAAGCAATGACAAATGCATCACTTCTGTTCTACTATTCTTAATGATTATTAGCAGTTTTAAATACTTTATGATCTGGGTCTTCTTCCTTTTGTGTGTGCCACAGAACCTGCAGAATGTACTAAGCAACACTATTAAGGTTAAAAGTTTAGGGGCTGGGGATTTAGCTCAGCGGCAAAAGCGCCTGCCTGACAAGTGCAAGGTCGTGAGTTCAGTTCCCAGTACCGGAGAAAAACAAAAACAAAAACAAACAAAAAAAAAAAGAAAAACCAAAGGTTAAAAGTTTAAATTTTAACTGATCTTAAATTATAAATCTTTATCATCTCACCACTTGAATGCAAGAAAACCACAAAAGCTAAAGTTCTTTTTTTCTATAATGACTAATGCTATTTGAATAGGAATGTTATACAAATGATAAAAGCATTACATACTCAGAGTATCTTCAATCTACTCAAAGGAATGTAAGTGTAATCGTCTTAAATATTTTCTAGCCTTTGAATATATTTTTATCCACAATTACCTGCCAAATTCTTACCTTCTTCCTCGCATACTGTTGCCCTTAGCAGAGAAAAACTAAAAATGTACCAGAGTAATAATATGTAACACTGACAGATACAAGGCTATTAGGAATTTACCATCTATCTTACCCTTGTCAAAGAAAGAGTAGAGCCTTCATTTATATCTCTAGGAAAAAATGAGACTGATGAAAGTCCAGATTACTTGTCTCTCTGATGGTATACAACTTCAGAGAAATTTCTTCATTCTCATAGGTTGAAATGAAATACACTCCTTTTCATGCTAAACTCATTTTACTGTAAACCAATGTGCAAATTATTCCCATCATAACCTGCTCCAAAACCATGGCTTCTGAGATTTCAAAACATTTTCTGTTCTTCCTTATAGGTTGAATAAAAAAATTCTACTTTTCATGTACAATATGGGTATTTCCATGTACTCGGCAACTATAAAGAGATTATAAATTTATCACGTCTAGTAATTCTCGTATATAATAGAACCTATCCATGACCAGAGAAATCATCTTGTCAAATAGCATGACAATAACAAGCTAGGAAACAACCTGTTTTTACTCCATGGAATCTTTTCTAAACATACTAAGCACCTGGAATTCATGATCCCCTATCTGATACATGTGGGTCAACGTACTGCATAATTCAGAATTCCTTCAGCTGTTCAAAAGCTCTTCAGGTCATACATCATATACATTAACCTTCTCAGGCAGATCCGGTCAGTATCCAGTCAAGGTTCATTTTTTAGCAGCAACATGTGATTTTAGATATTTGAGATCTGAGAATAGCAAATCAATAAGAAAATTTATCACAGGAGTTTTATCATAGCCAAACAAGGAAATATTTTCCTCATGTCAGTTATTAAGCCATTGTCTCTCAGCTTCAAAGTCATTATGCTCTGTGATACTGGGCTAAACTGTCAACCCCATTCAGCTCTGCCAACTGCTGTCCTGGGTCTGCGTAGGGATTGACAGTGAGAGACGGCACGGCCAAGGAGGGAAAAGGGCACACTTCTGTCCGTGGTGGTTCCCTACTGCAGCCTTTCTGCCTGCTGCTCCTATGTCAATCAACCAGTGCTTCTTCAGCTGTGTAACAACAGGTCCCTCTAGCAGCTTCTGAATCTAGTTAGCCAGTTTTCCCACACTTGCAGAGCAGCCTCACTGTGCTCCCAAATCTCGGCGCTGCTGGGCCACTCCTCCTTACAGAACTGAGTCCCAGGCTCACAGGGGCTTTCTTGTAAGTTCAGCCACAGCAGTACCCATGGAACACCGTGTGCGCATGTGCATACACACACACACACACACACACACACACACACACAACAGGCTCCTAGTCCATTTCAATTCTACACCTCTTCCCTGCAGCTGCAACAGCTTTGATCCCTTAGGGTTTGTTCTTGCCTTATCAGTTTCCTAATCACCCTTTACACTAATGTACCTCTACTTAAATAACTTGTATCCACCTAATATCCACCCAACTGGAACCATCCAATTGGATTCCATCTAAGAAACGATGTACAATATGCTATAATAAATATTAGAACACAAGTTATGGAATGAAAGGTTCTAACAGTGGAGCCAGGGAAAGATACTGAAGAGCTAATATTAACCAGAACCTTACAAGATAAGAAATCAACCCAGTAGAAAATGACAGAAAGGGACATTCTGGTAGAAAATAGCAGTAACAAAGAAAATAGGGTCTACTTGTAAGAAGAGGAGGGCAGAGGCAAAGATGGAGGACAGACATTTTGCTGTCAGTAAGAAATGCTTTCTACTGGTTATAGAGAACTATTAGAAGATGTACACATGTTCCCTGCTTCCAAAGGCATAATCTGTAGAGGAAGGGAAGAGCAGAAAGAATTTGAAGATCAGACATAAAACATAATACTAAGACAATCTTTCCTCCAAAAATTTATACAGCTCATCAGGAAATTCACTTACAAGTCACTTCATACTGTATAATTAAATATAAACTGGTTCCCAGATTTTGGGTCATGCATGTTGGCAGGAAGCAATGTTATTAGCTCAGTCCACCCAAAAAGTGATATGTTAACTTTAATTTCTCAACCAAAGCTTTGCATTAAAAAAAAACCCTTCCACCTAGATGCATCCACTCTCCCCTATGCTCCCATACCCAGTAATGAAGCCGCAACAGTGCAAACATAAGTGGAGCTCAATTTTGTCCTTATGCAAAAAAAAAAAAAAAGGAACAAAGAAAAGAAAAAAAATTCCCTAAAGAAATAAACAGTACACAGGAATAAACTCTTTCAGCTTAAGAGAAGTGCCAAAATAATGTAGCCAGTACTGATTTCTCATTTTATTTCACTGTGGAGTTTATAGTACTTAAAATTTCAATATAATTATCATTTACCCTTGTTCCTACATTGTTACTTTATTTTCTGCTAAGCTAGATCATAAAAAATTACTCTGACAAATGCAGTGCAACATTTGATACTTTTCTATTATTCTCCTGGAATTTGTTACAATGAAAACTTCTAAAATGTTTGACTATTATGCTTAAAATGAAGTATTTTCAGCTATCCACTTAAAGAAGTCTGTCATAAATACTCCAGGGAACTACGGTACTTTGTTAGAACTACTCCTGGTATTTTGAGGGTGAACACTACAATTTTATTTTTATATTCCCTGGAAAGGAACATAAGAGCTTGTATACTGTAGACACACAATAAATATTTGCTGACAAGTAGGCTAAGAAAGAGAATGAGGGTCTCTAAAATATTTTGAAACTGTATCATTCATTATTTTGGGTCTGGCCAACCAAAGTTAATGAAGGCAAACTGGATTTGGCAAAAATGCTTAAATTTTTTAGAATCCATTTTCATATTAAATGGGAACATTTAAAAAAACAGCTGAGGAAAGCTTCAGACACCTTGGCATACTTCCACAGATTATCTGATGATCAAAAGACATCTGGCTTTTTTGATTATTTATGGAATTCCACCCTAAGGCCCACTTGATATTTTCAAAATATGTTTTGCAATGTTTGGATATTCTCCAGGTGGCTGGTTTAATTCACATTTCCCCAAATACTCATCTTATTGGGACGTCTGATGATTATTCCTTTATGGCAATAGTAGAGTACTAAATTCTATGTAAAGGGTTTTATGAAACAAAACGAGATTTTTAAAAATCATTTTTTATTTAAAACTGAAATTAAGTTTTAAACCACTCAATTTATCATGTCTCATTTTTCTGAAGATAACATAGATAAAAGTACATTTTTCCCAGGGCTTTACTTTTCACGAAAAATACTACATTTAGTCAAAGGATTACTGAATAGACTATTTGTTAAAGATTGACAAGTATTATTTCTAACAGTCCAAAACAAACAGTACAGTATGCAGATTCTTTTCTGCAGAAAATGTGTTGTACATAAATGGCAAGGTGTGTGTGGTAAATAGGCTAAACATGCTCTTATTCAGTGAGAAGCAGGAAAGGTGAAGAAAAAATTGATGGGACAGGGACAGAACAACTGAATGCCAACCAACCCCAAACAAAGGTCTGCCTGTACTCGAAAGTTCAAACCCTTATAGCAGTGCACTTTTCTGCTGAAAGCAAATTTTGGGGCAAATCTTTTCCCCATCTTTTGTTATAAATGATTATATGGTAAATTAAGTTATCTAAAATAAAGGCAAAAGAAAAATAATAAAAAAGTTAACTAAATATTATACTAGCAAAAATTACAACACATTTGGATTCCTTTTCAATACTAAGGGGGAAAAACTGAACACGATTTACATCTACATCACAGCAAAGACAAATTAAGTCAGAACAAGAACATAAAATTTCAAAGACAAATTAAGTCAGAACAAGAACATCTACATCACAGCAAAGACAAATTAAGTCAGAACATTTTTCCATTTTATGATTCTTACACCATAGCATTATTTTAAATATTTACAGCAACCAGCCTTGTATTTTTAAAAATGCCTTGTTTATAAACAAAAAGTTATGAATCAGCTCTATTACAGTCTTCAGATGGAATATGTATTAAAACGTATTTCACTAATACGTCATTCATAAGCATGGAGTTGTAGTACCATCCCATCTTTTAAGCCATGACATGAAGCAGATTACCTTCAAAGAGCACCTTTAGTTATGTATGTGTTTATTTTTCAACATGCCAGTTGTTTATCTGCAATATCATGGCAACATGCTAAGCTGAAAGTTAATACTGAAAAGCATTGAATAATCCTGCAGTTTTCTGCATAATGTGCTCTACTTTTTATAAAATGTTATTCATTTCAATACCTTTGGGGAAGAAAAATTATAACAAGAAAATAACGTATATAAGGTACCTAAGGAATGTCAAAGCAACCTCAGAAAAAGAACAACAGTATATACTAATCACTTTGTGGTAGATATTTATTAAAAGTTTAACCCTGAGTAAAATTCTGTCATATTTATTGAACACTTCTGCACGAATGTTATACTTATTATTAATAATAGTGATGAATATAGAAAATTATTTTCTACTCTATATTTTATATTGTAGAAGTCAAGCTATCAAGTCTTTCTTGAAATTTTCAGACCATGATACACATGAAATAGGTTTTTCTGTCATTTCTTAGAACATGTTAGAAGATGCTTAATTAGTTGATACCTAAATCTAGCTTTCCTTAAAAACAAAGTTCCTTTTGTCTCGCTATATTCTGTCCACTTTCTCCCACTATATCCTGCTCCACCTACATTCAATACTACTGGAGCTGTCAGATTTTCTTTCATGAAAAACAAATCATCACTACTTTTGCAGGTGAATACTTTCTCCTATTATTAACTCGCTCTTTGCTTAATAAGAGTGAAGATTGAGAAGTAACAATATAGCTACAAGCAGAGTACATAAAGAGATGATTATTGGGGGTAATAAATATGAACTCCTGTACATTATCAAAGAAAGATGGTTTAAGGGTTTGGTAGGCTGAGGGAGAAAAACGCTATGCCACCGTTGCAAGGTTCTTCCCTGAAGACAAGATGCTCAGTCAGGACACACACTGATGCGACGCACCCCCCACATCAACCTTCAGCGTGGGAAGAAGGCAGCATTGTCCAGAAGATCCAGGGAGAAGGAATCGGGGTAGCTCATACTCGTGCATCTGCCTGCTGAGTCTGGAACTGTTCAAAGCACGAATGGTCTACCATGATGTCACAACGCATTATATGATATGGTGGCAGGAAGAGCATGGAAAACAGAACTTCTTATACAAATTATACAAATACCAGGGAACGCCTGCCTGGCAAGCGCAAGGTCGTGAGTTCGGTTCCCGGGACCGGAGAAAAACCAAAAAAAAAAAAAAAAAAAAAAAAAAAAAACAAATACCAGGGAAGTCCTGCATTTTTTAAGAAATGAAGTACATGTAAAGAGGAACCAAAAGAGAATTGATTTAACTTATATTTTGTGTAGATAAAAACCTAGGAACCAGTTTTACCTGGCTAAAGTTCAACTTCTAAGAACAGAGCAAAATAAACACAAAACGAACCCAAATAATCAATTTAAAAATGCATGCATGGCCTGAATGGGCCTTGCTCCAAAGAGGACATGTAAATATCCATTGAGCAAATGAAAAAGAAAAAAAAAAAAAGCTCAACCTTTCTAATGACGTGGAAAATACAAATCAAAAACAAAAGGAGATACTGTCTAATTCCAGTTAGAATGGGAGGAGGGGGATGAAGAGGGCATGGTTAATGGGTATAGGGATGTAAGCTGGGTAGGAGGAATAACTTCCAATGTTCTACAGCATAGCAGGATAACTATGGCTGACAGCAATTAACTGGATATTTCAAAATCTGTAACAGAGAGAATATTGAATTTTGTCAACATGAAGAAGTAATATATACTGGAGCTGATGTATATGCCAATTATCCTGACCTGATAATTACACATTGTGTGTTTGTGCTGAACTGTCACATTTGTCCCATAAATATGAACAATTACTGTGTCAATTTAAAAAAAATTTACAGAAGTTCAATCTGAGTATGTTAGGAGAAAATATTCCTCACCTGAAACTATGATCACAGAAACCCTCACGTAATCCTGGGGCCACTTTTGGAAACTTATTATCTAGTGCAAAGGCCTGTGACCAGCTTATACTGCATGTGAAGTATCCTTGCAAATTTTAGCCTAAATATAAGCCAGGGCACTGACAAAAGCAAGCCAAGCGAAGAGAAAGAGGAAAGAAGGATCTAGAGACATTGGTCTATATGAAACAGAAGGCCCTTTGGGGGTGGGGGATGGCTGGGAGTAGGGGTCAGGACTGGGGACTGAACCTGGGCACTGAATTTAGCTACTTACATCCCCAGCTCTTTTTATTTATTTTATTTTGACACAAAGTCTTGGTAAGTCACTAAGTTGCCCAGATTGGGCTCAAACTTGCAATCCTCCTACCTCAGCCTCCCAGAGCTCCGGGAGTACACTTATGTGCCACCATGCCTGCTAGAAGGCTATTACTTATTATCTTTGTTATTTTCTGCAGCCTCGAGGGCAGACTTAGGATACCAAGCTAAATACAAATTTCAAAGAGACAACAAGTATTTAGTATAAGTATATTCCACACATTGCATGGAACATACTTATACTGAAAATTTGTCATTAACCTGGAACACTAAGTATTCTAAAATTTTATTTGCTAAATCTAGTAACCCTATGCAACAAGGTAAATAGTAACAAAATTCAATGTAAAGAAAAATGTTTTTATATAAACCAATTTTTTGAGCTTCTCTTTTTATTTCACAATGTTTTATCCTATTGATAGAAAACTGTTTCAGATCTGCCAGTTTTTGTTTAAACATTTCAAAAACTTTTTCTCCCTGACACATCATTTAGTCATGTCTCTGATTTCCTGTGCCAGCTTAAATTGCTCAAGAAGAGGTTATGATCAGCTATGAACTCGTGGCAACACGCAGGAACACTACTTCCTATTTGGCTGGAAGCAAATAGACCTCACAGTTGACTTTCGTTTTTACCTCTGTTAAGAACCCACGATATAGTTCCTCTGTACTGGAGAATAGTTGCACAACTAACGTATTCAACCATGTAAGATGACCATTGTCAAAGAATACCGCTTGGATTATTTTCCTCAGGCTCTACAAGTGTAGCCACCGTCACCTGAACACTACAGCACCTGGATGGAAACAGCAAGATATTTTAATATTTCCATAATATTTACATTTATGTCATTAAATACTTTGTTCTTGTGGTGATATGCAGAATGAGAAAGTCTAAAGTAGCTGTTCCACCTACTCAACAATATAAAAGAAATTTTATCTATCTATCTATCTACTTACCCGCTCACCTACCTCTAGCGGTACTAATGATTGAATTCAAGGCCTTTGCACTGAGCTATACCCTCAGCTTTTTCATTTATTTTTTTCTTTGAGAAAGGGTCTCCCTAATTTGCCCAGGCTGACCTCAAACTCGTGATCCTCCAGCCTCAACACCCCAGAGTGCTGGGATTACAGGCTAGCACAACCACGTCCGGCAAGAAATTTTGAAAGGACATGAACACGGACGTGCATTTCTAGAGCATCCACCAAGGAGCACATGGAACATGGATAGGAAGATCACATCTGAGGGGATAAGAAGGGAAATGTTAGTAACAAAAACAGGGAAACAGACATGGAGGTGGGTGATGGGCAAAAAGCCCATGAAAGAAGAACTGAAACAGGAAGGAAGAACCTTGAGTCCAAAAGGAGTGCCAGAGCTGTGGACAATTCAAGGAAGTAGTGAGGCCTGGAGGAGCCACTCAGAATGTGGGGAAGCTGCATTAGATCACTCAGTTCCCGCATGAAGATGACTCCTCAAGATTATACCACATTTCACCAGAAACAAAACAATTCTTGTAGGAATCTTCTGGACACTACAAAATCTTCAGGAGCTGCTCTGCACCAGGGTCATGAATGAGGGTGGCTTGAATCCAGGGCTTAGTGTGAACACTGAGTCCTCCCAGAAGTCTGAAAGGGAACATGAGGATGAGTGTATTTTGTCTCCTAGAACAGACCATGCAGGAAAATTAAACTCTTAGAACATAAGACTGAGTTCAACGGTCCCATCTTTACTTTTATACTAAAATTTGTACTTTAACCTGAACAACTAATTTGAAGACAACAAAATGTAATATAACAACCATTGGTGAATTCCTACCATCTTGTTTAGTGAACCTCTATAGCATTTCTAATTTTTTTAGTTATTTTTTATTCTCTTAAATGGTCTTTTAGTTATTTTTTATTCTCTTTAATGGTTTTAGTTTTAGTTATTTTTTATTCTCTTTAATGGTTTTTATTCTCTTCAATGAAATCTTGCATTCTTACATCTGGTAATCTGAGCAACTTAGTTGAAGATAACAATATGTAATATAACAACCACCGTTAATCCTATCATTTTGTTTTGAAACCCTGTATCATTTTTATTGTTTTTGCTTTGTTTTGTTTTTGTCTGTTGCTGTTATTGTTATTGTTTTTTTATTCTGTTTAAAATAAAAAATAAAATAAAATAAAATTTGTACTTTAGTGTAACAGTAGTCAGCCTTGTATCTCAGCACCTTTCCCGGAGGGATACAGGAAGCAATCTGTGTGTTTACCCACTTGGTATGACAAACAGCAAGGAGTGTGCACATGTACAAGAGTGTCAAAATGGGATTTTGGACCTGTCTAACTGGTTTTCTGTACATTTACCTGACCATCACAGAGGGTCCAAAGACTCACACATGAAAGACCAGATTGGCAAGTTCTAGAGAAGATCAAAACTGAATCATCAGAATACCCATGCATGGATGATGAAGATGATCCATTAGGGTAAAATATATACTTTTATAACAGAAGAGTGGAGTAGATGGATGATGATAATGACAATAACAACTTTGATGCTGGCCAAAGTTCCCATGATGTGAAATGCAGCAAGAATTGACTCATACAGACACAGGGAATCAAACCTCCTTGTTTCAGATGATGAAGAAAACAGCAATGTGAATACATATTTGACTTGTCAAAATGTTGCAAAATGACCACACAACCAAATGGAACAATCCAATGTTAGAAATATAATGAAAGTCTTGGCAGGCAAGAAAAGTATTGGACATAATGCCAACACTACCATTCAATGTTGGAAACTGTAACAGATGAAATACTATGGAGGAATAGATAAAAAAGATGTGTTTTTTAAATATAATGGAATACTACTCAGCCATAAAGAATGATAAGCTTGAGACTTTTACAGGTAAATGGAAACTACTCGAGACCATACTCATAAATAAAAAATATCAGGCCCATATGTGTAAGCATAGTATAGTATCACTAGTGTGAAAAGCTGAACAAGTTAACAGTACCAAAATATACAATAGATATTATGAATTGGGAAGAAATTGTTCAAAAGAAAAGAGAAACTGTGATGGAGGAAAAGAGAAAGGAAGGAAAGGAGAAGAAAACAATATTTATATATATAAACAAGATAGTTAAGATAGTTACACTGCTAGTTTCTCTTACTTCATTGAAAAGAAAGGTTAATGTTAATATTATTTGGACAATGTCTCATACCTGTATCTTGTACCCTGAGCAATGACAATAATTAATATATTTGCAAATAACAATTTGCAATATATTAATTATTGTTACTCTCCTCCATTATCTTGTTTTGAAATTCTGGGTTTTTTTTCTTCTTTTTAAAATTAAAAAAAGTGCTGTGAAATACACAAAGGCTGAAATGCAAAAAAAAAAAAAATGTTCTGTATGCACCAACAGAAATACTCAAAAATGAAACCTCACTAGCAGAACTGAAAGCATTTATAGGTCTGCTGTGCTTAGCACAGATTTCTCATGGTGATCGCAGGAATGCAAAAGACTTAAGGAAAAGCAATGAGTCAAAATATGGCATAAAAATTTATACACTCGTAGATGCAAATACTTATTATGCACTCAGTTTAGACATTTGTCCTGGAACTCAGCCATCAGGTCCTTATTCTTACAGTAATAAACTGAATGATGTCGTGAGCAGGCTTGTTGCTCCCATCTCCCCAACTAATCAGAACGTGACATTCAATAATTCGTCTGCCAGTTTCCAGTTAACGTTACATTTGCTAACAGAGCACAAGTTAGCCAGTTCAGGGGCTACACACAGGAACAAAGCAGAAATCCCGATTTTAAAACAGGGAGTCATATAGTATAACCTTTGGATTTCAGAAAGACATAACATAAAGAAAAGCAAACTGGTACTGTTGATGTCAACATTTCACCATGATGAAAATACTGACAGGGAAACTTCAGCAAAATGGAAGCCTAAAATTGAAACTTCCAACAACAAAACCAAACATGTAGTAGATGCTGTTGATGAGTTATGCAGCAATTATGGTATCACTTGAAACACAAAGCAGTGGCCAATCATTCTGTTTTACTTGATCCTAAACATGTGTGACATAAATAGTTTGACAGTTTACAAAGAAAATAACAGGTGCAAAATATCACACAGAAATTTTCTTAGAGGATTGGGACTGGAGTTCATAAGAGGTCATTTACAGCAGAGGAAAAACAAAATGTTTCTGCCCAGGGAACTATGCAAAAATTTGTGGAGCACACTGGTGAGCAGACAGGTTGACAGGCAGGCCTGCTGTGACAACAGGAAAACAAAAAGATGTCAACTATGCCCTACAAGAAATGTCAGGAAAACACAACGTATGTGTTATCAGTGTAAGCAATACTTGTGTATGGAACACGCAGTTGTCATGTGTGAAGACTGCCTTGAGTGTGACAGTTGAAGCAAGGCTTATTTTTGTGGTATTGTTTATTAGTATTTTCACTGTAATTCATATAGGAATTTATTTCTGATGTTATCATTTAGGTCTTGTAAGTAAGTACTCAGCTGATGTGAAAATGTTGATGTCTACTCTAAATGCACAATACACATTAAAAATTTAATATCTTATTGATATTTTATGTTCCTGTTAACTACACATTGTATACTATAATCAGAACCTCCTGACAAAACAGCAAGACCACTGAGATGTCATGTATGTCCTATAAAAAAGGCCAGGAAAGCAAAAGACATGTTGCTGGTGTAAGCAATGCATGTGTACGGGACGTGCCGTTGTCATGTGTGCAGACTGCCTTAGGTGTGATAACTGTAGTAAAGATTTTTTTTGGTAGAGTGCTCTTGGTTTTTCCATTGCAGTTCACACAAGAATTTATTTCTGATTTTCTTTTTTTTAGACTTTGTACACCAAAAACCAACGTTAAAAATTTTGATGCTTTTTATAAACACTCAATATTAAAAACTCAGTACTTTATTTTTGCGATTTTTTTTACTATTGAGTACTCATTGTTTAATATAGTAAAACTCATAAAATTAAAATTTATAATTCATCAATAAAAATATTCTGAAGAATAAATATGGGTCTGACAGACCCATTCATGTGCCTTGATGACAAAATTAGTCTTATGCCCCAGGTTAAGGATACCAAAGAACCACCTTCAAGTGGGCCTCCTTCTACGCTCTCTTAAGGGAAGTCACTATGTCTTAAGGGTCTTGCAACTTATTTTTACCCCTTTCTTATTTTATCAACTGTCTTCAAGGTTTTACACACAGTAATAAAAAAAGTAAGCAAATACTTGCAGCCTCAGTCCCTAATACTTTATACGCAGCTGATGTTTAATAGATTTTGATTAATTACATAACTCATATCTGTCCTCTGACAGGAACCAAAAAGAAACATGGTAATTAAACTTGGGGCTCAAGAATGAAAAGAGAAAACTGCTAAGGTATCATAATCCACGATATCAAGACCAAAAGAGGCTCCCTGAGTCCCGATGTGATGTAACATGGCGCTAATGAGTGCCAGCCCTACCAAGAGATGCACGTGGTGGTGAGCCCTTCCTGCCTCCTTCCAGCTACGCGACTAACGGGGCAAAAGGCTGACCCTCGCCAGGCCTCAGAAGTACTGTGTGAAATACAGATGACATGGAAGTAGTGCAAGGAGTCCTGGGAATCACGTGAGATTATACATAGTGTTCTCAGCAAATGCCTGACAAGGCATATACACTCAGTAAATGCTAGAAAGGTGGTAACAAGGAAAAAAGAAATGGTAAATTGAACTACAAAACACATCTTTTAAAAAACCTACGTCATGACTCGGGTGAGAGGAAATCTATGTTAACGGAACCATGATTGGTGAGATTTTAAACGCGTAACATTTTACCCTGAAGTACTTGTAAGCTGCAGTAATGTCCGTGCAAAAATGAAGAGCCACCAGCACGCGGCCCATTTGTACAACTGAATGAATGAGATCAGGCCAGTCTGGGAGTGGGTAATTCCACAGGAAAGCCAAGGGAACAAGAAAGCCTGCAAGTAGGGGTGCTGGTGTTCGAGGTACAAATCTCCTTTTACTTTCACTCCAGTGGGAGATAATAGGATTGGAAACCCCTAGGAGGCTGGGTCTTCCCATCAAATCACAATGTAAATGTTTTCAGAAGATTCATTATTTTCTTCCTGTGAGAAACTACGGAGAATGTATTAGTGGATTAAACCTTGGACTAATGGAGGTGAAGAGATACCCATGGATACGGCCATCTTGCTTTGTCTCGTTTTCACATTATATCTCCTTTACTACATCTCATTGAAGTACAGCTTACTACACAAGAAAAGAGAAGGGGGAGCGAACTACTAACCACCTAGTGCTTGCCGAGACATTTCACACCATTTCAATATTATGTTGGTACTGTTTCTCACAAATCCAAAAATATATAATGACATAAACATGATAAAATCCAATCAACAAGTTAGAGATACATTTGAATTAATAAAATATACTAAAACAACATACTAAATATATATGTAGGATATACTAAAACAAAAGCCACTTTTTTGTGTGATACTGGGGATTAAACCTAGGGCATTCACACAAAACTACACGCCCAGCCCTTTTTCTATGATTTATTCTGAGACAGGATCTCACTAAGTTATTAAGTTCGTCAGGCTGAGCTGGAATTGTGATCCTCCTGTCACAACCTCCTGCAGCGCTGGGATTACGGACATGCCCCACCACACCTGCCTAAAACCCACTTTATTACCTTTAATTTGTTAGAGTTGATCAAGTTGAAGTCTACTGGGTCTGTGTCGAGAACAGATTAAGCACACTCAAAATTAGCACTAATTATGGTTAGCTTCAATTTTATCCTCAAATAAATGTTCTCATTTTCATAAGGTCCTTTTTAAAGTGGATTCACAGCACTCATTTTAATAATAAGCCCTACTCCATCAACTGCACCGAAGTAAATTTCAATGCAGCTGGAGCAGAATAATTACAAATTAGGGGTTAATAGAACTTTGTATTAATATAACTTTACTATAATTGAAATAATATTACTCTATATGTGAATACCAGCACAGCTGCCTCAGGCTCCCACATCTATCATCTCCATTTGTTTTATTTATAAGTGCCCAGACATTAGGCAACTTCCTCCCTGGCTGTTCTGTGACTTGTTTATAGGTGGAAATTCAGAATCTGAGATCTAGACTTACTACTATATTACAAAACCCTGTTACTGTAATAAAATGAATTAATCTCTACTTTCTAGAAGTTTACCTTCATTAACTCCTTACTCCGAGAAGTTAAATTTATGACAAGAGATGCTTTCAGGTGCAAACTGTATAGAGAAAAGTAAAGGAAATGGCTACCATGCATCCAAAATAGTTACGGAAAGAAAAAAAGCTTCACTCCCCAGGAGAAGGCCTTAAGTTCTATACAGAACTCATTTATCCTTACATAAACACAATTCTTAGAAGACTTGGTACCTGTGGCGTAAAATGAGCAAGGTGAAAGGTAAGATTTATGGCAGGGACACTGAAGGAATGAATAACAGCTATACATGGCTTAAAATCTTGTTAGATTCTTATACCAATGATCCAGGACATTATGGCAAATTAAATTAATATTCAGTAGATATAACCCTCTTTCCTCCCCACCTTCAAGGAACAAGTATACATAAAAGCTACTATATTATGTTGGTACTGTTTCTCACAAATCCAAAAATATATAATAAGATAAACTTATTATATATTGGTGTAGTAGCTGACTTACTTTGACCAAAGGAATGGTTGGAAGTGATTCACGCTAAAACCTAAACCATGCTCTACCATAAGGAAAGTTTCCCTGATTTATTGCTAAAACATAAACCATGCATTACCATAAGAAAAGTTTGCCTGATTTATTTCCCTCTGGAACTGGCCCAGAATAAATATCTGTGGAATAAACCAAAGCCTAATCCTGAGTGAAGACCCAAATCCAGAAAAGTCTGCAGCATAAAGCAGAGTCACGCAGTCAAACCCAGCCAAAAACACTCCCAGGAAATCTGAAGCTTAGAGAATGACAGTGAATGAAAACTGTTTTAGATTGCTAAGTTATGGGATTGTCTGTTACGCAGCAATTGCTGACTGATATAGACGTAAGGTAAAAGTAAGAAGCTATTTAAATAGCCTCTGCTTACAACAGTTACATTTTTAGTAAAGATTTGTATCATAAGCTATTAAAACACTTTAAAGTTTAGCATTTGAAGAGAGTAAGTTTCAAATGACTGGAAAATTTATTTATACACAAAGCATCCCAAAGCCACAACCCTTTAACACATCTCTTGTAAGCTATGTATCCAGAAAAAGAGAACGCATGTTTTCTTTAAATAAAGTCTTTTTAGCTTTGCTGAACAGCTGCACAAGCACTGAGTTAATATACTTAGTGCTGACCAGCAATAAGTAATAGTCACATGGTGCTGTGGGCTGAGAAAATGTTTATTTCACTTCCCACAAATAAACCAATGCAGCAAATTTCAAGATCTCTGTAATGAAAATGAAAGAAAAATCCTTGCTTTCCTTGAAAATCCCCTTTCATGTTTGCACTGAATGAAATAACAGACATCACAATCTAATGTCAAATCACAAAGATATTACTTGCTACCTTATGCTATCATTTACAAAGCATTTCTCATGTGGTGGATTTCATACTCAGTATTTTACCATCATCACTCTAAGTGAAATCACCCAACCACTTTAAAAGGTAAGTATTCCCACCATCTGCACTTTGAAGAGTTAGAAAAAGAAAAACCTCTAATATAAAGAATGTAAGTAATATGAGAAGCGGTCAAGCAGGGATTTGGGGCCAGAGCTGGCTGACTTCAGGCTCAAGGCTCTTACCCACATCCTATTTTATGGCATTCATCTAAACAGCAGAAACTGTCACACAGATCTTACCACAGAGCTACCTTCTAGTCTTTCCTACTCAAAATAAGGACAAGCTCTAACATGGTAACATCTGATGAAAAAATTTATAGCCTCCTCTCCACCCTAAATGCTTCATTGAATCAAACCATCACGATGCTAAGAGAGCAATTTCAAACACCCTTCATATATCACTCAACAAGATTAGAGGTTTAAAATCCACAGCTGATCACAAACTCATGGAGCTGTGTCAATAAGACATAGGGTCAAAGTGGCCTAGGACAGGGCAGCCAGAACAAAAAGAATAATGACTGCAATGGACTGCAAGGCAATCCAATATATAAAAATCCATGAGTTCATAATCACACTGATGGGAAATTTTTAATTACTCCTTACTAAAGACTGCCAGAGAACGGATTTATTACACCCAAAAATTAGAGAAAAAGAAAAAGAAGCATTTATCTTGCCTTGCAAACTGTATTTCAAGGTAATCAAACAGTAAATGAACAGTTCTTTATAGAATAAAGCCCGTAAGTGTAGAGGTGACAACTAGAAAATCACAACTTTTAATTCCTCAGAGAGATAAGAGATTTTTCCGGATCATCAATGGCTGCCAAATGCCCAGGAACAAAGATGATGGGGAATTTCATGAGATCACACTGACAGCATCGGGACCTTCTGGTGTAGGTATCTTCAGTAGTGTCACGGAAAGAGGGACAGCCAGTGAGCCTGTCCCCACTGAAAGGGGAACAAGTCCACAAGGCCACCGCCTTCAAAAGAAAGAAACAAAAAAGCAAGCTGGAGTCTAATCCAGTCTCCAGACCGAATGTCCAATTTACAAGAAAAACAGGTATAAAGAAACCAGTGAAAGTGTGATGTACACCATGAGAAAATGATCAGTCAAATCCACAGGACGGCCCATTCGATCCTACACAGGAGCCATTTCATCAGCATCATCAACGGCACTTGGAAGACAAAACCCAGAAAAGGAGTGGAGGAGAGCACAACAATAGAATAAAAGATTTATGAGCCCCAATAACCAAAGCAAAGCATGTACTTGGGTTAGATTCTGAATTGAGGAAGAACAACTGCAATAGCACATCCTAGAAACCACCAGAAATAGTTTAGTATAGATGAGCAGTCATAAAATATTAATTCTTAACACTGTTCATTATGTTAGATGTCATGATAGAATAATAACGGTCTAGAAAGTAATTCCTCTCATAATGCATACTAAAGTACTGTGAGGTAGAATGGCATAGTATCTAAGATTGGCCCAAAAATATTCCCTCACACACAAAAAAAGAAAGACACAGATGAAATTGGATAAACAAGATTTGCACCACACAGATCATCCTTTTCCTTCATTTTTTCAGCACATGTTTGTAGTACATGTTTACATTCTTTGTAAGGAATCAGTACATGTACATACTATGTCCATCTTAATTCCTTTTTTTCATCCCTTTTCCTTCCCTCCCACCCTCCCCCATCCATCTCTTGGTCCCCTTCCCCTTCTTTGGTACATATTTGCAATACATAATGCTTACATTCCTTGTGTGGAGTTGGTACACGCACAGAACACATCTTAATTCCTTTCTTCATCCCCTTACCCTCCCCTCCTTTCCTCTTCTCCCTTTTAAGATCTACCTCTGTACTTCCTATTATCATCTTTTATTTTGCTCTTTATGTCATTAAAAAGCTTCTGTATAACAAAAGAAACAACCAACAGAATGAAAAGACAACCTACAGAAAGAGAAAAAAACACTGCCAGCAATTCCTCAGAGGACTCAAATCTAGACTGAATAAAGTTAGACCTCCCAAAATAAAAGACTCAATAAAAAATGGGCAACTGCAATGAATAGACACTTCACAGAAGAATAAATACAAATGGCTAACAAATATATGAAGATATGGTCAACATCACTAGTCGTTAGAGAAATGCAAATTAAAACAACACAGAGAGTCTACCTTATCCCAGAAAAGAATGGCCATCATCAAGAAATCAAATACTAACAAAAGCTAGCAAGACTGCAGGGGAAAAGGAATCCTTCTACACTGGTGGTGGCAATGTATAATAGTACCAGCATTTTGGAAATGAGTAGAGAGATTCCTCAAAAAACTGAAACTAGAAATTCAACCCCACTGTTCCCTTTCTAGGTATCTTCCTAAGAGATTTAAAGACATCGTATTACAGTAATATATGCATACCCCCATTTACAGCAGTATAATTCCTAATGATTAAATCTGGTAAGCAGTGGTCTATCAACAGATGAATGAATAAACAAAATTTGGTATTTACATGTAACAGAGTACTACTCTGCCATAAAGAAGGATAAATTTGGGTCGTCGGTAGGAAAACGGATGCACCTTGAGACCGTCATGTTGACTGAAATAGTCAGACATGAAAGTTTAAATATCATATGGTTTCTCCCTTATGAGAAACCCAAAGTATAAAATGTGGATAATTCTTTAAGTTCAGAAAATATATGCAGATATATTATACTACTTTTATGTAAATGTATGGGAATTGCCATAATATAAGGCAAAAGGGGAAATCTCAAAAAACTAACCCACCATAGGTCTTTTAGACCATTAGTAACGCTTCAGTTCATGACTCTCTGCCTCTTTCTTCTTTTTCTCTTTATTTTCTCAAATTATAATTTTGTTTTAAACAAAATGTGGGAGAGATTCTGTCTTCTACAACATGAGAGTCAATGAAAAGCAACATTTATAAAAAAAAAAAAAATGTCAAAAATGAGAGAGCCATATTAACTCAGTAAGTATTTACTGCATACCTAACTTCTCCGTAGCATCAAAACTCAAGGCTCTGGGGATAAATTAGTGTCTATGACATGGATCCTTCTCATTAAAATAGTGGTTGCTAAAAATCTGGTAAGTTTCAGATTTCCTTTAGGGTCAGAAACAAGAAGGGGTAACAGAGGCAATTTTCCAAATCAACTCTGGCATGCGAAACATCAATAAAACCCAACTCTGAAGGCACATGGAATTGATCCGGACAAGGTTTATTCCGAGCCAAAGCCATCACGCCCAAACTCACTGCATGTTAACTCAAAGCCCTTGCTGGGGAAGTAAACAGTAACCACAGATTAGAAGGGGATTTTGTCACGGTTGGCATGGTCAGTAGCACCAGGAACAGGAAGGCACAATCACCCAGAAAGCCTGGAATATTCCACCATCACCACTAATCCATCATCACCACCAACCCTCAGCCATCTCGGGGTGGGAGAGACAAACAAAACAACAGCAAAAGAAAACATGGCTTTAATTAATAACATAGCATACTGATCCTGGGCAAGGAGGAGGAAACGTCAGTTAAATAAACTAAGAAAACCTCAGGACTCTGGAATCTACCTTTTGTGGCAGTCAAGGCCACTCACCATATTCAACCTATGGTCAACTACTTCATTTGTAAATGATCCAAGGTGTCGGTTTGGATGACGTTCATACTATTGGCCAGGAAGTCAGTTTTTGAGTGGAACTTAAAACATGATCATTCTTCAGGCTTAAACATCCACAAGAAGTTAACAGACACGCACAACCCACAGCTACAATAAACTGCCAGACACTTTCAAATACGATTTTTAGTTGGTAAAAAACCACTTTATCAGTCTTTGAAAGGTAAGATGTTTATACACTAGAAAATATATCTCCTAAATATTTAACAGATTGGACAGTGGTGGCACACCCTCTCTGTCGGCATGCAAGCCACGTCACCCCAGCGTCCCAGCATCCAAGCACTCATGCTCAATTGCAGTGATGATGCTCTGTGATAAATATGTGGACTTGGGGGCTGCAGTTTGGGCACTCAGTCTGCCGTCACTGACATAGGGCAATGTTTGTAACCCCCTTAAATGTTTATGTATTTAATCCTTTCAATCCCTGACATAGGGTTTGAAAAGGTTTGCCGTCACTGACATAAGACAATGTTTATTTGTACTCCTATATACATACAAGTAAAAATACCCATACTCCTAATTAAAAATTTTTATACGTGGGAAGCAAAATGTAACTTTTATCTTGGCAAAATTAAAAAAAAATAATGCTATAGGATATTTTTAGGTGAAATCAATAAAACATCATGCTCAAATCATCAAACAAATTCCGACATATACACTATATTAATTGGCTTTCTGTTACTATAGAAAAATATCTGAGGTTAGCTACTTTATAAAGAAATTTGTTTAGCTCACAGCTCAGGATGTTTAAGACCACAGTGATGCCGCCGGCTCAGCTCTGGTGAGGGCCTCATGGCAGCTGGCATTATAATGCTGAGAACATGTTTACGTAGGAACTCACATGACGGAAGCCAGACAGAATGGGGTTCCCACTAGATCTAGCTCAATCCCTTCCCAAGGACCCAACCCCAGTGACCCAAGGACCTCATGCCCCCAGCATATTAACCCTTAGGGGAAGCACCCAAACCTTAGCATGTATTATAGTCCAGTGCTTTTATTCAATAATGACAATATCATTACTAAAGACATCAGTATTTGCTCTGTTTTTCTATTTGTGCCATGGAAGAGGATGAAATGTAAGTGCTCAGTCACTTAGTTTTGGGTCCCCAGGCAGGTTTGCACTCATTGATTCCTTTGTCACAGGACTGTGTAAACTGAGGCAGGATGGCCTGCTGGGTAAACATCAAACATTCTAGAACTGGACTGCCTAAGACTCTATCCTGGCTCTGCCACTTAGCTGCTCCATGACTTTAGGAAGGTTCCTTACCTCTGAGTCTGAGGTTCCTTGACTTAAAAGTGAGGTTAACAGCAGTATCTACCACACAGAGGGATTGAAAGGATTATATACGTAAACATTTAAGGGGGTTACAACAATGCCTGGCAAGTTGTAAGCGCTCAGTGTATGCTTCTTATACACCAGATACGGTTGATGTCAAAGACATACTGGATTTCAAAGTCTTGATTAGTTAAAACAAAAGTGTAAAATATCTTGTTAGTGTAATGATAATTACTGTTGAAATGACAATATTTTTGATATAATGGTGTAATGGTTGATAGACTGTATCAACTTGAGAAGTTTAGAAGCTTAACTTAGCAACTCAACAGGCAGCCAGGGTCCTCACTTTGTAAACATCCTCATCCTGTGCAAGAGGAGGGCAGGGAGATGGGGCAAGTGCTATACCTGCTGGGGTGAGGGGTAGTCTTCTTACAATATAAGGCAGGAAAAGGGGCTTGCTCCCACCTCTCCTTTTGCTCTTGCTGCTCTTGCTGTCTTTTGCCGCCTTGAGCTATTGCCCCTGTACTATGCCACCCTGCCTTGTAGTCAGCTGATTAAGGACTGAAACCTCCACTAACTGTGAGCTAAATAAACCTTTCCTTCTTTAATTTTGGGCATCAGGTATTTTATTTATTTATTTATTTTTTTTTTTGGTTTTTCTCCGGTACCGGAAACCGAACTCACGACCTTGCGCTTGCCAGGCAGGCGCTTTGCCGCTGAGCTAAATCCCCAGCCCCTTTTTTTTTTTTTTTTTTTTTTGGGGGGGGGGGCATCAGGTATTTTGTCCCAGCAACAAAACAAAAGTAACTAAGACAAATGGGTTAAATAAAATATAAGAATTAGTTTTACTTGTGTATTTTTGTTAGAAAAAAATTTTTTTTTAATCTTAGGTGTGATTCACATTTTATTTCTATGGGACAAGGCAGCTCTAGAAGTTAACCCTTAAAACGAAAGACCATCACTTTTTGTCTTTCCCAGGTCTATAAATTAGGTTTTCTTCGACTTAATACCTGGACCGTATCTAATCAATGTGGAAAACTACCTGTTTTTCTGCCTCGACCTAATACCACCAACCTTCCACTCCCTACCATACAAAACAAACCACATTCAACAAATATCCATCAGTTTTTCAATTTCTATAAGTATTTTAGTTACAGTTTTTTACTAAAGGACCTTTCAAAAGTAAGTATGAAGCTTAAAATAATAACTTTCACTTATCCCGATGTTATGGTTTGTGTCTAGATGTCTCCCCAAAGTCTCATGTAGTCATGGGTGTAGGCTTCTAGAGTTTATGATTCATTCATGGTCCAATGTTGGGATTATGAGTGTGAGTGCTACACCAGCCCTGAGGAGGGTAGTTTGAATACAATGTAAGGGAGGGAAAGAGGTTGCCTGCTGCCTTCTCCCTTTTGCTCTTGTTGCTTTGCTGCTCTCCACTTCCATTAACTGTTGCCCTCTGCCATGTGCCACTCTGCCTTGGAGACAGCCAAGTATTGACTAAAACTTCCACAAACTGTGAGCTAAATAAACCTTTCCTTCCTTAATTCTGGGTGCAGGTATTTTGTCTCAGCAATGAAAGAAAAGTAACCAAGACATCCTAAAAGTCCATCTAAGGGATGTAAGAATGAAAGCCTAAGTTATGGTTTGGTGTTAAAACACTCTGCACTCATCCACATCTTTGTAAACTAGCATTAGTTTTTCCCAGGTGAAATTCCCAGATCAGGGTTTATGGAAGTCTATAGTCTTTCCAGTATGGAACCCTGGGACCTATGTTCTAGCTTTCAGTCTCACCATGGAGAAAGCATTGATTGACCATACAAATAAAGACATAATTATCACAGATGAAAAGTCCTATGAAGAACTACATCATATTCTTAGAGGCTCTAAAGAGACAAAAATTAAAATAATATTTTTAAAAAACTGAACTCTGCCTGCTTCATTGAGCTCAATTATAAAATGTTTTGGGCAGAATAATGTATTTTAGCCTGGAATGGTGGCACACACCTGTAATCCCAGCACTCAGGAGGCTGAGGCAGGAGGATCATTGTTCCAAGTTCAAGACGAGCCTGGGCTACAAAGTGAGCTCAAGGCCAGCCTGAACTGCACAGTGAGACCCTGTCTCATAAAGACCAAAGGGGGAAAAAAAAAAAAAAGAATAATGTGTTTTAAAGCTGGATGAAGCTCAGTGGAAGTGCACCATCTAGTAGATACAAGGCTCTGGATTTGATCCCCAGCACCACAAAACAAAAAACGATATTCTGTGTAATGTGAAATTGGGAATTACTTGTGATAACAATTTTGTTATATAAACATATCTTCATAAAGTAAAGCATATGTGCAAACTCAGTCTTAAAAAGTCAATTGTTCTCCAACATGTCCCAGTATCTCTTCTGACTCTGGCCTATTTCTGAAATGCATATTCAGTCATCTGAATTTATAATCTGGAAAAGTAAGAGACTCTGACCTCTTTAAAGTTGAAAACAGTCATCTAAATTGTATTAATGGCAAAATGGGAAGATTTTGAAAAGATGGTTAAATATACCAGCTCATTTTGAAAAATTAGATATTTTTTCATGGAAAAAAGTACCATATAAACTATCCATGAAGATCCCAGTCCCCTCTTAAAAAGAAGGAGGAAAAATGGAATCAACGAGCACACACACATGATATTTGAGCATCAAACCCAAGAAGGATTAGCTTGGGTTAGAGAGTTGGTCAGGCACAAAGGAAAAGAGCTGTCTGGTGATACCAAGCCCTACCTTCATGCCTAGGTTATGTGAATTCTACAAACAGGTACAATACACATACATTCCTGAGTTCAAAACAAGCTTCTACAACACACCTAAAATAGATGCTCTTGTGGTCTGGGTACTGCCAAGAGAGACTGGATCACAATGATGAATGGTTACAACTTCCCACACACCCAGCACAGTACCTCCATGCTGAAACCACATGGAGGTTCAATCTGAGAAAAACTCAAGACACCTAACAATTCTGCAATCCTCAAAAGAGCAGAGGACATTTGCAGAATATTGCCCTGGTCTTTCTTCACCTTCACTGGGTGGGGAAGGCTCTACCCATCAAAGCCCTAGTGTTACGGTTTGTGTCTAGATGTCCCCCCAAAGACTCATATAGTCATGGGGCAAGCTTCTAGAGTTTTTGATTAATCCATAATCCATAATCCAATTGCTGGAATTATGGGTTTGAGTGCTACACCTGCCCTGGGGGTGGGTAGTTTGCATACAATGTAAGGGAGGGAAATAGCCTTGCTCTGTCCTGCTCCTCCCCTTTTGCTCTTGCTGCTTCTGCTGTCTTCCGCCACCTTCAACTATTGCCCTCTGCCATGTGCCACTCTGCCTTGGAGCCAGCCAAGTATGGACTGAAACCTCCACAGACTGTAAGCTAAATAAACCTTTCCTTCCTTAATTCTGGATGTTAAGTACTTTGTCCCAGCAACGAGAGAAAAGTAACCAAGACACCTAGTTGACAAAACATGTGCTCTGAAGATCTGAAGTCAATGGCAGGTCATAACTTTTACCCAGAATCTTTCCTGCACTTTCTGCAAGCATCAAGACCCGAAAAGCATCCGATTTGTAAAGCCTAGGCCATAAACTGGGTATCTGTTTCTGCGTATCAAAAGTCGATCTACTCAGGCTTATCTTTACAGTCTTTGGACACTGTTAGCAAACCACACTGCTCTTTACTAGATGTGATGCTCTCACTACTTCACAATATAGCCAGATATGCGCAGGTGAGTCCTCTTCCAGCAAACTACCTGAGGCTTTTGTGCTAACAGAGCCAGAACCATGCCCTGTTCTCAACATCCCACACTCCCACCAAGGCTGGTTGTCTTCGGTGTTTACTACATGAAGATCTGAGGGACTATAGTGAACAATTTCTTAACCTCAAATCACACTGCAAATACACACTCTGCCTATTGTTTATCCACCACACACTATGTTAGCCACACTACTTTGTCATGTGCAAAGATAATAAATGAACATTTGTGGAGCTCCTGCCAGGTACTAAGCACTATTTTAGGGGTATTTACATTTAATTTTTTAACATCCTCAACAACCCCATGAGCTATTTTTACCAGTATTTTCTAATGCATGAAAATTACATGCTCACAAGAGAGTTTCCTGCAGAGCTGGCATGTACATGTCAAGCACTGGAGAACTCTGGTTAACAAAGCAATAGCTTTTCTCTGCCTGAATAGGAAGAATCTGGGTTTCTGCTTGTCCTTGGGCCTGCACGAGGTCTTTGGGCTTGAAACATCAAGTTTCTTCAAAGTGATGCCTAAAAGAATTCAAGTGAAAAACAGTTTCTCCAAAGACTATTGCAGTGTGAAACAGCCAGAGATGACCCTGCTTCAAAAAGCCTGGGATTTGCATTCAGCTTCTCTTCCCTTACGTTTTTAACATGCCCAACAGGCAGCAGTAGATCAGAAAACCATAATCACTATTCCGGTTTTGAAATTGCACTGTCCTCTTCCCTGGGAGGACAGAATGAAAAGCACAGGCAGCTGGCTGTGGGCACCAGTAAATTACACCCCACACACCTCAGGATGTCAGGGAGGTTTTGTTTTGCTCTCAGTGGGCATCTGGGAAAAGTGGGAACAGAATACTGAAATCTCTACAGCTAGCAACTGGGTGTCACAGGGAATCAAACTGCAGTTTATCAACAGAGGATTTGTCCTTTTTTGTCTTTCATAGATGGGCATCATTATGGAAGATTTGGGGGCATGTGGAGACAATTACATCAGAAGGCAGAAAGCAAAGTAAACCAAACATAGTCGAGGCGGGCTGTTGCATTCTTAAACAGGCACCGAGTCTCACTGGAAAGGATACAAGTGGGCACAACATTGCCCAGGAATTGTGCCAAGGTCACCTGATCACAAATAAACACTAAGTAACTCCAATCACTTATGGCCATTCCCAACTCCTCTGCCACGTCCCATGCCCCACAAATCACTGTTCCTATTAACACACTAATTAATTCTCCCCGGGCAATTAACTTTTTAAAAGCATCTTTAAGATGGTCTACAAATGATCATTAATATACTCCTCATGAAGATAATCCACTCCCATTGGCCCCATCATGTAATGGTTAGCACTCTGGACTCTGGAAATAATCTACTAATACTGCAGATTAAACTTAAAGTCATCACATGTTTAAAAGGGAAAAAAATATTTATATTGATGTAACCATATTTGTGTTCAGTTGTCACTGTACATGGACCAATAACTCTAAGAAGCATAATTTGAACAGAAATACTTCAAAATATTCTTGCAGTAGAGCTGGGACTCAGCAAAGATGCTGTTTCTTTTAAATGAGAAATGCTGTATAAGCAAAGCTACCTTTCTGCAAGGAAACTCTTATTAGTGTAATATATCATCCCAACGACTAGTGAAAAAAGATCCAGCAATTTTCATCCTAATTCCTCAGGAACAGAATGTCCCATGCCCAACTAATATTAACAGCTTTAGAAAGCTTTCCTTTAAAAATTATACCAATGCAAAAAAATTGAACCACCAGGACCTTAGATCTTTATTTTTAAAAATGAATGACTCTCTCACAGATAAGGAAAAACAAAAAGAAACTGTCTAAAATAGTTAAATTAAATTTTAAAGACAGAAAGTTAGTTCTTAGAAAAACACACTGAACTTAAATATACAACCATTTGACTCACCCACAGTAAGCACAAAAATGTACTGAAATAACAGCAACTGATTGATAAATATTCATGTTAAAAATATATGTCAAGAGGTTCTTTTAGAAGCACATTATTTATGCTTTCTCTCAAAAAAAATGATCATTCATTTAATTCCCTAGAAAAGATTTTCCTTACCTCAATAACATCGGTATGTTATGAGATAAATTAATAGTCATCACAAAAAAAAAAACTGCAGTGGTAATCATATTACAGCTTAGGAATGAGCTAGGGTGAATTTTCATTTGTGACACAGTGACAAGCTACAGGAGATAGATGAAAAACAAAGCTGAAATTCCCCAAGCCCATTCCTTCTTAAATAATAGTTTTATCAAATGGAGATCAAAACACCTTCAAAGGATTTAGACTGCAAATCTGAGGAATCTTATCAATACAGTAAGTTGGAACAGGGCATTTTTCAAATTACACCAGCTTAGTCATACGTAGTGTGAAAGACAGAAATATGACAACTGTCCGTTAAAATAGGATGCGTATCTAGGGATAAAAAATGTTTCCACACGTTACAGAAAATGATGGATCCAGTTACAAAGAACATTCTGAAAGAGAAAACTGACCAAAGCTTAACAATGTGTTTCAATTACAAAAGTGAACTTTCTTAGAGCAAAATAATAATTTGCAATATTGAAAAGGATTCTCTTGCATTACGTATCATTGTCCAGGCTTCCAATGGTACAGGAATGACATCAGGCCTCTTTTATGGAACATGGACAAGCTAAAGTCAGTGAAAGGCAATACAAACTGAGTTGAGAACCTAATGTAGAATCATTAATAAAGATTGTGAGTTACTAGGGAAAAAAAAGCTTACAAGGAAAGAAGTAAAAGAAGGGAAAGGATTTTAGTTGCTATAAGAAATATTTAGTTTCAATTTATTGGAAAATAAAAAGAGAAATGGTGAACAGGACACAAAAGGGAGTCAAATCTCAATATTGTAATGTGTTAAGAGACAGAATATGCAACTAACTGACTCATGGCATTACTTGAAGTTATTTGGCTCTGTGAATCTTGTGTACAGAGAATTCAGCAAATATTCACAGGAATTCTCCTGCTATAGTAGTAACTCAACAAATGGTTTCATTTTTGTCTAATCCATGCATCCTAATTTCAATTACTTTTACTGAGTTCAATGACGCAGAGTGAGACAAAATGAAAGCAAGGAGCTTTAAGAAATAAACCATGAAATGAAAGCATTTCACCAAATTCCCTTAAGAAAACTGAAGAAGCAAGTTTCTTAATCTAGGTGTACCCCCAAAATTTAGGGGGGTTCATTTATATAAAGGGAGGGTTGTGTGAGTGTGATATTTTTAGGCTATTCTTTATCCCCACCACGCATTTTATTTGGCTCCTTTAAAGAATATGTACCACCTAAAAGTACAGATAAAGTTTTATAATTCCACTCATCTTTTCACCACAACACAAAATACTACCTCATACACATTTGGTGCCCAATACATGTCTAGAAAAAGAAAAAACAAGAAAGAAAAGAAAAAACACTAATGCCTTTGAGTCTACCCACAAGCCAAGACAGTAGTAAATGTCAGTGAACTCCAAAATGATTCCAGAATGAAAAAGATTTGGTGCTGGCCAGAATGCAGAGGCGCAACTGGACATCTGGCATTGGACCACAGGGCGCAACTTGGGGAGCACAGGAACGAAAAGTCACCTGCTGGCAAAGAGCCAAGCAGTCTGCATGACAGGCTGAGTTGAGAGCCAGGGCTCACAGAACTTCACTCAGGATGTGGGGGTCACCCTGCTGACTAGAGAAAGCAGAGCCCTAACACCACAGATGAAGCACCCCAAGACACAGCATGGGATGTAACACAAGACCTGCTCATCACGATCACTCATCAAAAGCTAACTCTTGGTCCAAAGGAAGAGAAAGGCTGAGTCACAGAACTAAGTAACTAATTCTAAGAGGAAATGGGACAGAAGAGTCCTAACTCTCCAACCAATAAATTAAACATTCTTAACCTTCCTGAGCTGGTAGAAGAATTGCTTCCAAATCCTAGGAAAGATGTGAACATACAGAAAAGTTTAAAGAGTTCTAGGTACAAAGATAAAGAGAATTCTGATTATTCCAATGGTCTCTGACATTGGCTTTCTGTAGGCTAAACATACGTTTTGAATAATTTTTATGCAACATGCTAAGACACGCATACTGTGCTATTCTGATCAGAACTGTTTATAATGACCACACAGGTGTATGTATGAGCAAAACTCTCCAAAAGTCATTGTGAGCTTGTGAGAACAGTTTATCAACAACTTCCCTGTTCTTAGTGAGAGATGTAGAAGGTAATATTAAATGTCAGAACGTCAGAGTGACTCCCAGTCCCGAATCTAGGCTCTCAGAGGGTTTGCTGAAATCTCTTGGTGGAATTCAAGGGATTCTCTGTATATTTCAGTATCAAAAACTGCTACACAACCGTGACTCTAAAACATTACACATGAACACATGTTCTGTCGGGATATATTTTCCTTCTCTTATGCCTGGCATCGCAAATGTTCCTGTATTGCACAATTGTTAGAGATAGCATAAGTACGAGTAAGTACCAAAACAAAAGTCAGAAGCACTAAAAATCAGAAAGATGATCCACAGTCTTCTGTTTGAATTCCATAAAAATAAACTATTCATTGCTACAGAAATTATATATTTTTATGTTTTATATACATCAAATAAATTATGTGTAAAATTTCTTTTACTAGCGAATAGTTTCTATTTAACATATATAAAATAGAACACAGTTTGAGAAGACTATACTTGAATTAACATATACTAAATTATAAATAATCCAAGAAATACTTTTACAACACAGACAAAGCGAGGAGAAATTTAAATTATTAAAATATATTACCACGCAATATGAACATGGACCGACTCCACAGGATAAAGGCCTTCATTATTTACTGTGAACAAGTACTAATAAAATATTTTTAAATAAAGAATAAAAATATAAAATAAAATGTATTACCTCCTTGTACAGCCCAGAAGGGGAGTCAATAAATATCCATAGAAATAATGAGTGGCGGCCTGCCCTGATAACAGTGTCTGTAGTGGGAACCAACCACATGTGCCTCTTTTTAATAGTAGCCCTTTATTCTTTTTGACGAGATAAAAATAGTTTATTGTACTCCTTATCACAATTCTATAGTTATTTGTTTACTATTCAATGTCTGTTCCCAGTATTTCACTGTAAGTCCCACGAGGTCAGGGAAGGTAACAGTCGGGCTCACCACTCAGTAACTACCAGAGCACGTGGGGCCCATTCATTAAAACTAAGAGGTTGATTGACTGCATTCATTAATGAACAATGTTTTCTTTTTGGTCAAAGACATACTTCATAAAAAAAAAAAAAAAAAAAACTTTGACTCTCAATAAACCAAATATATATCCCCCCAAAAAAAGAAAAAAGAAAAAAGAAAAAAAAAAGGAAAAAAATAGAAACCAAGAAAGACCAAAGAAAAAGCAACCAGGTATGAAGTTGGCACAGAAATCTCACATGTATACATAAGAAAAGAAAAATAATAGATGTAATTAGAGAACTAGCTAGAGAGATACAACAGAAGATAAAACTACCTCCCCTCTCATATTTATAATTACATTTGTTGGTATTTGAGCCCATTAACACATTACTAATGATATAATTATAGGTAGCCTATAATAAATTAAAATTCAATGAAAAAATAATGAACAGGTTTTGTTTTTGTGGATTAACTGCACAAATTAAGCACACATATTTGCAAAACAAAGATTTATGCATAGTATTTTACTTCCTTAATGTTGAAGGTTATTATAATTTTATAAGCCTATCTTTATTTTTAGATTCCAAAATAACAAATATAAATTCTGGCAATAAACATGAGCTCTACTCTAAACCTACATCTGCCTGCTATCATACTTCCTTCCAACTGCACACAAGGAATATTATATTATTCATGAAGAAATTTCATATAGTTTTGATATAGTTACAATTCAGATATTAGAAACTACATGAGTCGATTGTTGAACTTAGAGAAAGCGAAGGAACAAGTGTACATAAATTAGTGGGGAGAGTCCTCTTTTGAGATCCCTGGCACTCCCGTAAGATTCAGTGACCTCAGGGGCTGAGCTCAAACAGTTACCAGCGTGTACATTCACCTGCAGGAGGAAGTGGGCATGGCACGCCAGTGTTTTCACCCAAGCTCAGGAGGAAACCCTATCCTCATCACCAGTCCTACCTGGAAAACTGCTCCTTTTCTTAAGATTCAGCCTAAGGGGCTCACCCAACCCCCATCCCTAGGGGAAAGCCTTTCCCAACTTTCCACAGAACAGAGATGGCTATGGACTTCTTGCTCCCACTCAACATCTAAGACTGCATAAATCAAAGTGCACTGACACTCACACCACCCTCATTAGCCTCAGAGATTCAAGACCATACCATATTCATCACTCTACTCCAGATCCAGCACACAGTACACATTTAGATGATTACCAAAGGCCAAGGTGAGATCAGAAATCGAGACCAATACAATCTGTATCTCTTTCTATATACTGTACAGCTAGATATCCAGATACAGAGACAGAGATGGGTGGAAGTATTCACAGACGCCGTCCAAAAGTCAGGTGCACTGAGGAGAGCATTTAAAACAAAGTTCTCCTTCACAGAATACCTTATATTCCCAACTGTGAACTTTGAATTCAGATTTAAACAACTAAGCAGCCAACACTGAGAAGTGTCTGGTGAATAGGCAATGATCTATGATAAAGGCCTCCTAGGAATTGAATTTGAATTGTTCTGTGGAAGATGTGGGGGGAGAGGCACACATACAGTGAGATTCCCACTGTTGGCACCACTTCTGAAGACGAGCATTATTATAGTCAACAACCCACCCAAGAAAAGTCACCTACCCAGAATTAACAAGCAACTTTATCACAGGCAGACAGTCAGTGTAAATTCCAGCCCATTATCTCAGTGTAAGGTCATGATGATTTACTACATATTTCACATGCTAGTTGAACTCATCAATAATATATCACTCAAAATGTCTTTTGAATCAAGAGATAGTGACCCTGCCCATGCCACAGCTCTGATCCCCAGAGGGGTGAAATATATGCTATAAAGAGAAAAGGCGTGATTTTTACAGTCATTGCTTAGCGTCATGTATTTATACGGAGAAAAGACAGATGGGACTAATAAAAGAGCTCTCTACAAATCAGGCCTAGAAAAGTCGTGACCTAGTGCCAACTTCCTAAAGCAATTCTCTTAGTTTAATTTGATATTTATTGTTGGTATGATTGTTCACACAATGAAATTCCTCAGAACTCTCCCCATTGGTAATTTTAAACACCAATACCTCATCTTGAGGCTTAACTGCTTTACCTTTTTTTCATCAGGACAAATCCACTCATTTTTCCTTTGCCCTAAAACAGATTTGTAGGTTATTCTTGAGCTTTATACTTTCCACACAGGCTAACCAACATTTCTTAGGATGTGTTTTAGCTCAGCCCTCACCCTCCACCTACCCTTTTAAGACTGATGCCTGAGGCCTTTTCTGAAATTCACTAGTCCTTTCTCCAGGCAGAAAGCAGCTCCCCTTTCTCCTATCAACCTCCCCAAGAATTCTTGCTGCACCCTCCTCCATAGCAAGCTCCTCACTCTGCAGTTCCCCTGTGTCTGTCTCCTATTTCCAGGCTGGAGGTTTCGGGGACAGGACACATAACTAGAGCAGAACCCCTAATTAACATCGGCCTCAATAAATGTTAAGGTTGATGATCCAGTGACTGAGAAACAGTGAACTGAGTGAAGAAGCCAAACAGACACAGGTTAAGAGGTAAGACTCCAGAGAAAACTGCCAGAGTTCAACTTCTAGCCCCGCCATTTTCTAGTTGTGTGGGCTTGGGGGAGGGACTGTGATGGAAAGAACGTCTATATCCCCTCAAAATTCCTATGTTAAAACACTAATCGCCAATGTGATGATGTCACTATGAGGTGAGGTCTTTGGGAGGGTTAGGCCAGGAAAACAGAGTCACTGTGATTGAGAAATCTGCATTTTAAAAGGCACCCTCCCAGAAAGAAGGCCCCACTTATGACAGAGAAAAGGTCGCATCTATGAACCAGGAAGGTGACCCGCACCAGACTGTGAATCTGCCAGTGCTTTACTCTTGGACTTCCCGGCTTCCAGAACGGTTTCTTGTTTAAACAACCAGGCTACAGTGCTGCGTTATGGCACTAGGAATGGACAATGTCTAGTTGGGGGACTATCCTGTCACAAGGAATAACGGAATTAAAATATAAGCCGAACACTTAGAAAAGTGTCTTTAAATATCCTAAATACTTTGTGAGAAATTAACATTTACATTATGGGTTAGTCCTTTTAAAGTCCTGCTTATACTAATAAAATTTTCTAAATTATTAATAAGATAAGAAGCTTAAAATACATTTAAAGAGTTTTCTTATTAAATGAAGGCAAACCCCCAAACACCCAGACTCCCATGTCTGGTTAAGTTGAGTATACATGTCTGAGTTGATCTGTTGCTGCACAGAATTCGCTTTAAAGCATGCTGAGTTCTATCCCCAGCACCGCAAAACTAGGCACAGTCGCACTATAATTCCAGCCACCAAGGAGGCTCAAGCAGGAAAGTGGCAAACCAGAGGGTAGCCTGGGCAATTCATGGAGATGCTCCCAAAATTTAAAAAGGGCTGGAGCTGTAGGTCAGTGGTAGAAAGCTTGGCTAGCCTGTGTGAGGCTTGGGTCCAGTCTCTAGTACCACAAAAACAGAAACACAACAAAACCACAAAGTTAACTCAGCTATGTGGAACAGTTCCATAGAATTATACTTACTTCACTCTCAAGTTATAGGTAAACAGCAAAGGAGTTGGTTGAGGTTTTCTGTTTTGTTGTGAATTCTCATATCCAAAATGATTAGAGAACTTGAGCCCAGAAGAGAAGTCACAACCACAAGGCCAGAGCACTGCCACTCCCTGTCTAACCGCAGCCCTGTTCCTCCCGGCCTGCAGAAACCAAACTGCAAAGTCCTGTTTCCTGGGCAACCAGTCTGGTTTCAGGGGAATCAGCACTGCAATACGTTTGACCCTGGCCCCCCAAAAAATCAAAGATCTGGTCTTGAGGAGGGACAGACTGATGAAAGATGAACCGTTATAAGAATTTTTAAAATTATGAGCCACTCATGCTCTGGAACCACAGTCTTGAAAAAAACTTCTTCTCTGAGGCCCAATCCCACCCATTCTCTCAGGACAGAACACAAAGCCAACTTGCTGGGGACTGGTGTGCAGGCAGAACTGCAGCCCCAAAGGACGAATAAATCCAGGGTCTCCCATGGCATTCTTGATTCTCTTCCCCTGCTGAGGACCAGGGTTTTTCCAGCTACACAGGCTCTGCAGAAAAATTCTGATTTTTCGCTCTATAATAGCGGCCATTAGTGAAAACGCGTTAGGTAGGTTAATGCTTTCTCAATCTTATAATGATACTTTCAAAACAGATATGTTATTGCTACTGTGTGTTCTAGAGTATGAATCATAAAAGGTGGCAACTGTTACTGAATTACTTTTAAGTACAGCACTGAAATGAGATGCCTCATTAACTACTCATACTCTCTCCATTAGCAAACTAATCATTACCTGGGTCCTCTAAGGGGAAGGTGTGGGGCCTTTCCAACTAGGAACCACTACAGCTTCTTTGAACATTATGGTAGGCCGTGGTTCCTGACACTTGGCTCTCTGGTTGCAAAGGAAGCACCAAAATTCAAAATTAACCTTGGCTGCTACCAAATTCTAAAAATCCATTATCAGAAGGAACCCTGCCCCCACTTCTGTTCTTCTGTAGTGGACAAATCATATGTTTGCATAAGTATAAAATATTTTGGGGGAAAAATATCCAAATGAACTGCCACATTTTAAGTTTGTGCTAAGGGATACAGCACACATAGAATATAAAAGTGTAAAGGGGAGACTGGGAAATGTTTGTAATCTGAACAAGGAGCACAGACTTAACAGTACGTAGAAAAATACAGTCGTATGTAATTACCCCAATGCTAGACGATGAGATAGCCATCACAAGCAGTAAATGGGCTCAAATGAGGATGAGATCAGTAATGCTACAGGATACCAGGTTTGACAATAACTACTTAAAGAAAGGGATTAAGGCATTGTTTTAGATTATCCCCTAAAGACTAATAGTTCCACATGCTGTGGGGATCATAAAAACCAGAAAACTATCAGCCACTATCATAAACATGTTAGAAACTATAAAGAACATTACATATTCTGCTCTTTAGCAAAACTCTTTATCACCGTCACCTCAGAAGGTGATCTGAAACATGTCTAAGTTAACTCACAGGTGACAAGATGCTAAGTTAGCTTCCCTTATTAATTAGCTTTTTTGTTTGGTTTTGTTTTGTTTTGTTTTTGGTCTTTTTGAGACAGGGTCTCGCTATGCAGTTCAGGCTGGCCTTGAGCTCACTTTGTAGCCCAGGCTGGTCTCAAATTTGCAACCATCCTCCTGCCCCATTGTCCCCAGTGCTGGAATTATAGGCATGTGCCACCACACCCGGTCATATTAAGTAGCTTTAACAGTATTTACTTTCAACTTTCTCTAAACAAGCTGTGGGAAATTATAATACAGAACATAGGAAGACATGTAGGAAAACAAATCTAAAAAGCAAATTTAAAGATTCTTAAATCTGAAATAAATCCATATTTTTAAAAAATAAACACCATAAGAATCTGAATAATGAGTAACCGGCCCTCTATCTACTATTTTTGCAACTTAATAGTATTGTAAAACGAAAGACAACTGAATCATAGAGTAAAATAAAAAATGCAAACACTGTTAACTATACGAGTTAAACTGAATAACTCTGACTGAGTTTCAAACTGGATTCTAGGCTTCCCTGATGTCAGAGCACTTAGCCACACAATTCTAAAAAAACTTTCTTACAGGAAGCTTTGCTTTTACACAAAGTGATGGGAAGGCATACACTGTATGGTGGACTCTACAGAGGACTCTACTTGGTAGCTCTTCACGCAGCTCCCGGCAAGAGAAGACACTCTAACATTCAATTCCTGCTCTGGAAGCGCAGCGGTGAAGTCTAAAGGAACCTTGTACCTGCAGGTTCAAATGAATGCAACTCCTTCCAGCATATTAAGCTAAATGCCTCTTTCTCCTGCGCAGGCTTCCAATAAAGGCTGTTTGTCAAAAAGTCAGAACATGCACTCCTATCTTCCTCTAGCAAATACAGCCCACCACATAGCAGGGCAGCACTTCACTAGGAAAGGTGAGAATTTAGCCAGATCTTTCTGAACAAACCATTCACACAGAGGCAGACACAGCGAAGGCTATGCAATACTTTTTAATGCTGCAGTGAAGCCCGGGCTCTAACATTCATGTGTGTATTAGACAGGTCATCCAGGAATCTATCCCATGGTGGACAGCAGAAACGCTTTGAGGCTCACAAGTTTTCAGAGTGGGAGTTCCACTTTCCAAACTGAGCCAATGCTTACTTCACAAATGCTCCCCAGGAACATCCAAATTCTGACTGCGTGGACTCCTGATGGGGTCTCTGATGTCACTGCCTCGCTGAGCTAAATGAATTGGCTTATTACACCCAGCCGTCAGTGAGCATGCGCCAACAGAACGCGGAGAATGACGCCAGAGGCGGTGAAGCTTCCTGTGTGGATCCCGAAGCTGGACACGTTAAGCTCTGCCCTGACTTTTTCTTCACCTTGCGTTTATAAGGCTGAGAGGAGATATATATGCGCAAGCACAGTGAGCATTACTTAAGTCTGAAGGAGAAAGAAAGAAGAGTAACTTATTATTCTGGCAATGTGTTGTTTAATAAATTACTTGACAGCATTTGGCCAAATCCATAAAGCAATTTTAAGTACCATGTTTGGCCATAGATCAATTCCATAAAAGTCTAATAACTACACTAAATTTTTGAAGGATGGATTTAATTAAAATTAAATTCAACAGATATTTAGTGACTATTCATTAGGAATGAAGCATTATACGAAGACCTAGTAAGCCCATTTGCATCAGAGCCTGCCTTCAAATGCCCAATATAATGACGGACAGGAAAGAAGAGACATATAATGTGTACAAATAGCCAGTGTTATGAAATGAACTGTATTCCCTCCAAAATTTTGACACTGAAGTCCTAGTCTTAACCATGTTAAAATACGAGTCTTTGGAGAAAGACCCTTTAAAGAAGTGACTAAGGTTAAATGAGGTCATGTAGTGGCTCTCACCCAGTCTCCTTAAAAAAGGAGGAAGAGATACCAAGGACACCTGGGCACAGAGAAAAGGCCACGTAAGGACAAAATGCCAGCTGTCTGCAAATCACGGCAAGAGGCCTCAGGAGAAACCCAACCTGCAGACACGTTGGTCTTAGACTTCCAGATTCCAGAATTGTAAGACAATAAACTTCTCTTAAGCCACCTAGTGCAGTATTTTATTATGGCAGCCCTAGCAGACTTAATGCAGCCACTTTGGAAGAACTCATGATCCATTCCAAAAGGGAAAAGTGATATTTAATTTAACAGAGGAATCAGGAGAGACTACACAGAAGATCCTGCAATGGGCCCTGGAGGATGAGTAGAATATATATAAGAAGGAAGAGCAAGAAAACATTCCAGGCATGAACCAAGAACCCAGATCCCAGTTTAGCAAGGAGCAATACATTTGGAAAGTAGCCAGCTGCCTGGGTTGCTGATGCTGTGACCTCCTGTGAGCAAGGAAGGGAGAGTCTATAAGAGCCACACAACCTAGGGATGAACGTCAATCTAAGGAATCAGTCCTGAATTTGGTAGCAACAGGAGTGTGCGTAAAACACAAATTAACAACGATGCAGTCTACAGGCATGAGAATAACTATTTCAGAATACAGAGAACTGCCTTGTACAGGGCAGTGAAACTACCAAAGTTTTTTAGCTTTTTTAAAAAAGAAACACAGACACAGAAAAGTTCTAAATGTAAATGTATTATAATATGTTAAGATGAGTGTAACATAAACATGTCTGAGATTGCATACTCCTATATAAATTAAGATATTTCACTGCAAACTAACCTAAATTCTGAAGAGCTTGCAAAAATAAATGCCAGTCTCTAAAAAAGGATTATCAACCCATATTCTAAATTCATATTCATTACATAATCTGTTTGATGTCACACATAACTCTGGAGTGGTACAAGCCTTCTAGGAACTGAGTAAAATGTGACTGATCTATAGGTGGGCAGGACGGAGCATGCCATAATCCCAGCTACTGAAGAGGCTGAGGCAGGAGGGATGCAAATTGGAACCCAGCCTGGACAATGTCATGAACCCCTGGAGTTAAGATGTAGCTCAGTGCTGGTGTGCTTGCCTAGCATGCACAAGGCACTGGATTCAATCACCAGTATTAGAAAAAAAAGGATTAACTTAAACAAGGGATCAACTTAAGCAAAATCCTCAATTTATGGTGTTATACTTTAAAACTTGATAGTACAAGCTAAGGAGACACTCTGCTCTGAATTAAAGCTCTTACGCCAATTAATAAACAAGATAGTGTAATTTCTACACCATTAATTACATCATTTATTAACAGACCACTGAGGATACTGTTATATCACTCTCCTGGCAACCAGGCATTTATTTATACTACCTTAACTTTCAGACCTCAGTGAAACTTAAATAATTAAAAAGGTATTTAAAACTTAGATCATTAAAAAATATTGGCCAAACACAGTAAGTTTCCACAGAAAGCAAAATAAACTTAAAAACCCATTTCAGGATCTGACCTTTAATTACATCTTTCTGTTTATCGAAGACAAATGTCAAAATACCCACAAGACTACATTTCAATGCCAGTGGAAACCCAACAATTGCTAACAAAACCATGAAAGTGGATGCTGTAATCCTACTCCTTAGGGATGTAATCTAGTAGAATGGGGGGATTTTAATTTGCAGTAAATAAAGCCAGAGTCATTTTTTCTGAACACTGCTAGGATCCAGGGATGTAACGGTCACCAATCACTTCCAGTGTTTGGACCAGTTTTATTTGGGGGGAGGACAGGAGCAGCCATGGAGAAAAGAATAAAATAAATGCCCGTCCCAACCCAATCTCAAAGGACTGATGTAAGAGACAAGTGCCTTTGCCTTGTTGAAAGGATTTCTCCCAATTAGAGAAGCTTTTTCCTTCCCTGAGCAGAAAGGGAGTGACTCAGTGGCTCCACGGTGACATCAAGAGGTAAGGCCCAGAGCAGTGCTCCTTACTACAGCAGAGGTACCAGTGGGTTCCACGTCAGAACAGCAGCGGTGGCTGCCAGAAACCCTCTTCCCAGGGCACTGCCCCGGGCACAGAACAAAGGGAGCAGAGTAGAGAGGACCCTTTCCCAAGTGCCATTTCTGGCAGGGCGAAGAGCCTTGCTAAACCCCTCCAGCAAGGACTAGAGAGGAAGCAGCGCTGTGAAGCTGGTGGAACACTGGCCAACTCAAGTCCTCGGCAGCCCCCAGTGAGACACAGAGAAGGAAAAAATATATATGGGAAGCTTAAAGTATAAAAAGCAAGACTATTCTTTTGAAGAAAATGCTATATTAAGCCAGGCAATCCACCTCTCACATAAATGCAGCTGGCTTTCATGATACAAAGTCTTGGGCCAGCTGCTCTCTCAAGGTAAAACCACCAAGCTAAAAATAAGAACACATTGATTTGCTGAGAGGATTGCACCTCAGCAGAAAAGCGAGGGTCTTGGAGTTTAAGGAAGTTTGGATGGAAAATGCTCACCGCACAAATGCTACAGACCTGTGAGCGACCACGCTGCTCTCCTCTGCACACCACTACTTTCCCTTGTTAAAGCTGCAGTGAAATCATCTCTGAGCACAAAAAGCAAAGGCTCTTTGCTTTTTTGTGGGTGCTGTCCCGGAGAAGCTAGAGGACTGCCAACCACCTACGGCAGCCTCCAAGTCTCCCAATAGTGTTCTTAAAAGTAAAATATATTACATTGACAGATAACTTTCAAATAAAAGTTTAAAAAATTCTACACTAGAAAATCCACTCTTAAGACATTTTGTTAATACTTGCAGAACTCAATTACAATTAAAATAAAAATCTAAGGAAATACATACTTCATATAGACAGAGGACTGTGACCTTCGTCACAAGGGGGATGGGGACCAGCAGGATGTATTAGTAGTTCTACTGCCCGCCAATCCATCTTTGAGCCTTATTCTTCAAAGACACGATGAGTCTCGCCAAGCAATTAAATGGGATAGAGCATACTCCTGTGCTAGTGCCCAACACTGGACCTGTCCAGGAGGAGTCCCAGCAGGATTTTCAGGCCCTGTCTTAGTTACTCTTCTCTCACTACTGAGACAAAATACCCAATGCCCAAAATTAAGGAAGGAAAGGTTTATTTAGCTCACAGATTGTGGAGGTTTCAGTCCATAATCATGTGGCTCCAAGGCAGGGTGGTGTGCTAAAAAGACAGTGGCTCTGTTTTCATTGGAGACCTCACCTCTGCTTCGAGAACTCCCTGCCTGCAGCCTTTCAGACCAGAAGCTCCCCATGCACAGCAAGGTCTGCCCTAAGGATCCCCTTTCTGACATTCCCACCATAGACCTGGTGTCCACTGCTCAGACTGGGGGTCAGTGGAAGGGGCAGCTCACATCCCTCCCAAGGGGCAGTGCAAGTCACCTCCACACTGTGACGAGGACTGACACTCCCTGCCTGCATCTTCCCCATGCAGAATGCACCTGTACCACAGGAAGGAGAATTCTCAAATCTTTCTTTAGGTTCTAGCAACTATAGTTTATCCTCCTTTCGCCTTCCCATGAGAGACTTCTGAATCTCAACGGCTTTTCTCTCCTAAGGGAGGGAACCTTCCCAGGACCTCTCAATCTCTCTTTTCCCTATGCAGAAAAATTACATTCTGTCCCAGTTTCTACTTGGAGCCTCACGCTCATCACCTGGCACTTCATGTTCTCTTCAAGGAGCAGTGGGCTCTCATTCTGAGGCAGCTAAGTACTCAGTAAACCAGAGCTTCCCAACGAGGATCCTTTGAAGGCAGGGTGGACTCTTAATAGGGAAAAAAAATTACACTACTGCATATTCAATAAAAAAAGGAACACACAAATAAACAACAACAACAAATTAGGTCAGAGGCTATGGTGAAAGGAACCATTATTAGGGAATTCCCAAGAGAAAGTAGGGCGTTGGCCAATTTTAGCAGTTTTAAAGCCAAAAAGATGGACCTGTTCCTGAGTTCTCAAATACAAAGCCCAGAATGAGAAAGCAGTCTCTAGTGCGTAAGAATAACAGAACTGTGGCCAGGATAAAACCGCTGGAATATGAAGGAGAAGATAACAGCTCAGGGGTCCTGGGCTTCTGACAAAACCTAGTAGCCCAGAACTGGCTAATTTTAGCACCATGAAAGATAAAACGGAAACTGTTCATTATTTAAACAAGGAAAGAAAAAAATGATCTTGGAAAATTGGTTTTTTTCTATATCTTGCTAACAGATAAATTTCAGTAAGATTAAGTTTCTTCAAAAGATTTTATAAAAAAAAAATTAGTATCAAGAGCTAGCCAAAAACAAGGATCATTTTCCTTTACACCTACCCCCACAACCCGCCCCCTAGTTTGAGTTTCTTCTTTCACCACTGCCTTCTAAAACCATCAGCCTCAAAAAAAAAAAAAAAAAAATTTTCTGTGTCTTGCTGTCAAGGTGGTGCACACCTATAATCCCAGCCACTCCTTTGGGAGAGGCTGAGGCAGGAAGATAGCAAGCTCAAGCCCAGCCTGGACAAATAAGCAAGAACCTATCTCAAAATAAAATTTAAAAGCAAAAAGGGCTGGGGATGCAGCTCAGTGGTATAAGATTTGCCTAGCATGTATGAGGTCCTGGGTTCAAACTCCAGGAAGAGAGAAAAAAAATCTGGGTTCTTTAGATTTTTCATCCAATTATCCACCTCACAGGTGCCAAATCCTGACAGCTCCACCTACGCCACTGTGCTCTCTGAATGAAAGCGTGACAAAATGAGCCAGCCTACCTCTCTGAGCTGTCCACAGCCCGGTCAAGCTCTGACGCAGCCACTGCCAATGACTAATACTGGAAAATCTTGGTTCACTTAGTAATGCAGATCTCCAACATGTTGATGCGTCTCATTACACATATCAAAATGTCACAAAACATCATCAGAAAAGTTTATGAAGTATTGGTATAATGCTGTTTTCAGTGGCACATACAAATTTTCCAAAATTCCTATTTTTGCCAGAATGTTCACAGTGAGGTAGTCATTCTTCCAAGAGAGATATGTTCCATTTTAAAGTGTACAATTCAGTAGCACCAAGTACCTTCACAATGTGTGTAACCATCACACTATCTAGTTCTAGAACTTTCCATCACCTCAAATGGTAGATAATGAGTCCACTTCCTGTCTCTGGGTTTTCCTACCGTGAATAATTCCTTTATATGGGATCACATGTGAACTTTTGTGTCTGGCTTATTTCACTGATGGTAATCTGTATCAGTATCTCATTTCTTTTAATGTCTAAATGATACTCCAGCGTATGGAGACAGTCTGCTTAGCCATCTATGCCTTGATACACATTTAAGTAACATGCTTTTATTCAAAATGTTCACTTTCCAATCAGCCATCAAAGAAATGTGTCTGTCGGCCCCAGCCCCTCCCACAAAGAAAATGTGTCACAAGTGGGAAAAGATCAATGAAAACCCACGATTAGCAGATGACTGCAATCTTCACACTATATCTGGCAGCAAGCACCAGCCCTGATCAGAACTCTGTAAGGTCTGCATAACACCAAGGCAAGGAAGGGCATGTTCTTTAGACCCATGAATGGATTTACATGTGTATTTTTAAAACATTGAGGAGAACAAACAAAATCAAAAGGATATACTGTGCCGTCAGTTTTAATATAATGCTCATTCTGAAAATGGAACTGGTTGCAGTGAAATTGATAGGAAAGAGTGATCTAAGCAAACATAAACTTCACAGCTGTTCACCGTGGCTTCCTCTGAGAGAAACGCAAGGCAAACACACATGGCTGAACCACCTTTGCATAAGTACGCACACAATCCACACACACATGCACACACTTTAAAACACTGACCAAGTTGGGCATGGTGGCACACTCCCTTAATCCTACCACTTTCAGAGGCTGAGGCAGGAAAATATCAAGTAACAGCCCAACCTGGGCAACTCAGAGACTCTGGGAGACCCTATTGCAAAATAAAAAATGAAAAGACCCAGAGTTGTAGCTCAGCACAAAGGCCAGAGGTTCAATCCCCAGCTCTGCTAGAAATAAATAAATAATAAAACACTGACCAACTACATCCGGTCACTGCCTGTGTAGTGACCATTGACTGACACCTCCACTGACAGGTGTTAACAGCTATCCTCAGTCTGTGCAGCTCTTTTTTGGCTTTTTCACCGCAGCTCATAAGCTGCAGCCCTCTGACATCCACCTTCCCAAGAAAATGTAATGTCTTGTTAAGTTAAAATGCCACATTTACTGTAGTATTTATATACATTTTTTTTTACCTATTTAACGTTTATAAAACCGTGCTATTGCTGGGAGTGGTGGTGCACACCT
>NW_004955410.1:15878712-15891737 GCF_000276665.1 Chinchilla lanigera
AAAAAAAAAAAAAAAAAAAGCCATCCTTTTTACTGGTTTCCTATCTTTTCTTTCTTTTTAATGTGTGGCTGGTTAAGTTTTTGAATGATGGGTCCCTACCTCCATTTTCCTCATAAACACTGTGGTTTAAATTGTGCAATTTTGTACAGTATGGTAATTTTGTAGAATGCAGAAGTGACATTTCTGCAGTACTGACTGGGGGCCTTTATTTCAAAATAGAAGTTCAGACCCAAGACCACTCTTCATGACCTGACTCTTCCTCTACCCTGAATCAGCGCTGGGGCTCCAAATAAAAACACCCTGCACTTTCTAAAAGGCCTCTTATATAATGGAATACTACTCCGCCATAAGGAGGGACAGATGTAAACCACTTGTAGGAAAATGGAGGCATCTTCAGACCGTAACGTTCAGTGAAATAAATCAGACACGTGAGCCTAAAGATTGCATAACTTCTCTTATATGAGAATCCCAATGTATAAATTTTTTTTAAAAAGTTAATAGGAAACAGTGAGATAGATCTTTTGCAAATGGGAAGGTAATCTAGAGACGGAGGGAGAGGGGAAGAGAAGGGAGAGGAAGGAGAATAAAAGGAATTAAGGTACATTAAACACACGTACTTCTTCAAATGAACATGAGCATGAGGTACTGGCATGTATTAATGCAGAAACATCCATGTACGAATGAAGGAAAGAGAAATTTTTTTAAACACTTCTCTTATTACTGTAAGAAAGGACTCCTCCTCCTGGTTCAGACAAACCCATGTAAGACTCTGCACACAACACGGAACTACTGTGTAAGGGAAGTGGCAGTTTGAGCACTTATGAAACAATCCCCATTTTCCACAAAATCTCTGCTCTGCCTGTGGGTCTCTTACTTGTAAACCAAGGACAACGAAACCACAGAAACAACATAGAAGGAATCCTTTCCTACAAATCCCAGGAGCTTACTATATTCAATTCTCTCCTTTCTGTGTTTTAGAATATTTACAGCAATCGTTAAGTAATGTATCACTGCACTTACCGAGATTTAACTGGACAGTCCAACTGAATGGAAAGCATTCTGAGAGAGAGGCAATATGATGATGACCATGAGGAAGAGAGATTTCAGATTAATTTGGAATATATGTGGGCATGTCGCACATGCTATAATCTGAGCTACTCAGGAGGCTGAGACAGGAAGATCTGGAGTTCAAGACCAAGTACTCAGAAGCTTTGAGAAAAAAAAAAAACATTGGGAAGACAAAGATTTTGGCCAAATAAGTCACCAAACAAAACTCGCAATTCAAATAAAAATATAGCCACAAGTATTCAATCTGCATAGAAATAATCACCAAAAGAGCCTTCCTTCTGTACCTTGCTGTTCCCCTCTGTAATGCAGACCACAATGCTAAGATTGTCTTCCCTTCTAACCCTGAAGACACCAGCCCCGGCTAGTCCTCAACCCACGATTTAACCACACCTGATTGGCACAACAGGCTTTGGCAAGGGCAGAAGAAAGCATGAGACACTGTCAGCTGCCCCACCCGCTCTGCTAAGGCTTCCAAACTCTCCCTCTGGGGTGTACACAGAGCCAGCCCAGTTCCTCCAACAACTACCCAAAGACTCACAAAACCTTCATTTTCCCCTCAATGTAGTCTCGCTATGCAATGGCCTACAAATAGCTGCTAAGTATCTTCATCTTTTCCTAATGAAACCACCATGGATGTGAAAAGAGAAACAGGGACGGGACCGGAGCTAGTCACTTCGACTCTGTGCTTCCAACCACTGTTGGCAGGAAAAACACTGGTAGACAGCAGCAGAGCAGTTACGTCATCCCAACAAGAAGTCACGGAATCACAGTGCAAAGAAGGAAGTGGAAATCAGAGAAAGAAAAGGGAGAGACAGGGAGAGGGACAAGGGATGAAAAGTATTCAATTCAAAAGTATTCAGTGCAGATTCCTGGGGCTTTGCTAGAAAACTCACCTCACTTCACCTAAGCTCAGAGCTTGGAGCCTCTGTTCTCACCCTTAACGGCAATAGAGGTAGCAGGTGGAGGAGTTCAGGAGAAAGTAAAAATGGCCAAGGACAGAACAACACAGGTGGTAGGCAGGGGGCTGGCCCTCCAAAATTAAAAAACAACGCAATCTCAGGATCACAGAGTACTTTCAGGATCCACAATGTGGCTGGCACTCAAAGGCCTCAGGCACACCAAGCCTGGCCCAAGAGCCTACACTTATGGAAGACAGGTTCCACAGCAACCAAATCCAAGCACTTGCACCCTGAATGAGCTCTGCAAACATAGCCCTTTCCAAATGAAGCAGAAAGGCTGTGAGGAAGTCTCAGGTCTGAAGTCAAACAACCTGGATTTAAATCCCAGATCTACCCCTCTCTGGCCTTGAAGGAATCATTGATCCTGCTCAATCTCAGTTCCTTGCCTATTGAAACAGGAATAATAATGGTACCCATCTCCTGGGGCTGCTGTAAGGATTACAAGAAGAATTTAGCACAGTGACTGCTATGTAAGTGCTCAATAACTGGTTAAATTGTTCTTTTTATCATTAACTAGGAGATTATGGTGAATTTCTAATTAGCCTCTTTGCCCGAAAGTCTATACATAAAAATTATCATTACTAAAAAACAAAAAAGCACAAAAAGTTTACAGTAAATAAAAGTTCACTGTAGAAAAATTTTATGTCCAGTGGATCACATGTTATTTGTTGGAATTTCTGGATGGAACAAATTATACTGCTATTTTAAAATTACACTGTAACACCATGAAAAGGAAATCTGGTCCCAATTTTCACAAAATTTTGGTGAGATTTATATCTTCTCTAAATTGGTCATCCAGTCCTTTGTGATATTTCAAACCAGACACTAGCTGGGTGTGGTGTTACAAGCCTGTAATCCCAGAATTTAGGGAAGATACAGCAGCAGGATAACAAGTTCAACTCCAACCCGGGCAACTTGGTTTCAAAATAAAATAAACCCGATACTAGCACCCCTCTTTCTTACTAGTTACACTAGAAATAAATGGACACATCTGAAGAACATATTTTGCGGATATATCTAACTTTAATTTCTAATTATTGACACTGATGACAGTTCACACATCTTGCATACGGATTTAGGTTGATACCAGAAGTACATGATATCTATCATTGAAGTTGCTCAAATGCAACATATCTGCTAAAAATATCTTGGAAGCTTAGATTTCTGAATCTTGAGAGTTTCTTCAAAATTTCCTTGCTAGTTTTAGAATTCTTCAAAATTTGGAGATATTTTTGTACATTCAAAGGCTGAAATCTATAGTTATTAGTAACATTATTCCAGCCATTGGACTGTAGAGAGACTGAAAAATAGCTTTACATTTTTTTCACTCTTCAAGAACAGAAAATTTGGCTAATAGCCTGGCATCAAGGGAATCCACTCCATGATCTAAGACAGTCATCTCAGTGTAAAAGAGACATTTATTAACTAGCAGCTCTCACTTATAGAGTATCTACTGCACGCTGGACCCAGTGGTAGATATTTTTATGTGTCATAGTCTCATAACAGAATTGCAACATTAAAAAACTTCCCAACATTACACGTGGGGAAAATGGCAGAGCTAGGATCTGAACCTAAATCAGCCTGACCCCAAATCTCATCCCCTTTTAATCTCAGATAGCATTTTTCCACTATATACTGAATATTCTGTATCCTTGGAGTCTTGACTCTCTTAAGCCAGAGGTGGCGGCCCATGGCATGTGTGCTGCTACAGGCTGCTTGTGCCACAGAAAGCTCTAAAAGGTTCACCATCACTGCTCTAAGCAATCTTCTTCCTCCTGGAAAGAACTCCACCCTGTTACGAGATCCCATAAATTCCCATAGGTATTCTGTTGAGCTTGGGTCCCTAGTGCTTCTTTTTTATGGGATGAGGTGGGGAGGTTACAGAGGACTGAACCCAGGGGCTTCATCCTGAGCTACATCCCCAGACTGAGCTCGAACTTAACTATCCACCTGCCTCAGCCTTCCAGAGTGCTGGGATTACAGGTATGCACCATCACATCAGGCTTAGGACGGCTTAGGAAGATCCTCATCTACTTTCCATAAACAAAACGTTTGCCACAGTTTCAGACAAATCCACAGGAGTAAACTGCTTTGTTTTCATGACCACTGACCTCTGAGCATTAGGTTTGAATCTCTTGACAGTGACAAACTTTTCTTTCCAGGCTTTTCACCTCTATTTCATCACACCTGTCTGGGAACCCTTCACTCAACCCCAACGGGAAAGAAGCAGAAACACTATGAATGCTGTTACCCTTTCAAATTAGGATGGCATCTGTACACATCGGCAGAGAAAATGATCCTAGGCCAGACAGCTCATAGACGTGCAGATATCTCAGGGTCTTGGGCCCTCCCCAGTTTCCCTTCATTCCTCTAAGCCCGAGGTGTGCCACACCCATCCATGCACTAACACGCCTCTCACCAAGGCCACCGTAGAACTTCCTGGTACAAAAGTATGCTTTATCTCCACTTAACATAGATGATGTTTCCTTCTTTTTAAATACAGAGTATCAAAGTCATACGGCATGCCTACTACTCTGTCCAAGCATTAACTGTCACCCAAACTTTGTCCTGATAACAGAGTATTGTCTTCCTGATTACAGAGAACATTTTAAGTGACATCATAAACAACATTCACTCTAATTTATTCTTACACATAATAAACATATGGGGAAAATGGCTAACATCGACACATCTTTGTCACTTACATGTGCATAGGAAATGAACTGCCTACTGTATTCAACACATGACCTCAGAGTCACAGGAGGGACACTGTGCCCAGCCAAGGATCAAATCCCACCTCTATTTCTCCCTCTCCAGGGTAGGAGAGGGGACAACCATGGCTTAGAAACCGAAGAGCAGTAAGGGAGGCCTAGCTACTCACTGGTCATGTGACATGCAATCTCATTTCTTCACTTACTACACGAGGATAATATCATCAATTACTTCATAAGACCACTTTCAAAGATAAAATAAAATCACGTATTATCAACCATCTGGTCTACTGCCCAGCCTCTAGTAGGTATTCATTCAATGGTGTTTTTAAAAATACACTCAGACAAATGTCTGTCTTTAATCCTAAAAACAAATCCACATTCATTAAAGCCACCCATTTACTGAGACTTCTCATGAATCCTTTGGTTTCTTTTCTTTTGTCTGCCATTTTCCTACCTATAACTGCTTCAGCTTTTAAACACGGTCTGCATTTGAATCCATTAATGTCCTGAGAAGTGATAAGAAACACACAACAGACTTAGATACCAAAAAAATGTATGTGCTTTTCAAGTATTAAAAAGATCTTTTTCTAAGGAAGACTCATATGGGAGAAAGGTTCAAACATGGTCCTAAAAACTGACTTAACTGAGGCCTCTTGGTAAAAAAGCAAAACAAACAAACAAACAAAACACCCTGAAATTTCATAGCTTTACCAAATTTGAAATTATAAACAATACCAAATCATATATTTAAAAGTTCTTGATGAAGGGATGGGCCACTCTCAGTTACTCTCAGGTAACTGTAATATAGACTACTTTCAGTTCACTCTCAGGTAATTGTAATATTGACTACTTTGTAGATAAAATTACAGTGTGTGTGGAAAATCATATGTTTTACAGACAATGCTATTCCCCCCATCAGGATGATCCAAAACCTTCTCTATCATGTCATTTAGAGTAATTATCTTGCCTCTCAAAAATCCCAACAGCTATTTAAAAAATACCATTAGTCAGAGTCTTGCTTTTTAAAATTCAAGGTCATTTTGTTTGTGTGGTTGCTTCCATTGACCTCTAGACAAAGCTCAATTGTACTTCTTGGTAAGCTGGCTCCCAGTGAATGCACCAAGCGTATCTGATGGTGCTTAGTTAGTATAGAGCCACTGCAATTATAATTTATACCACGCAGAGAACTGCATTCAAAAAACAATCCACCTAGGAGAAGACACAGGTTCATGTTAAAATAAGACCACCAGAGACCGACTGCCTAGGTTAGAATTCCAGCTTCTCCAGATATGTGACCTCCACCAAGGTAATTAACTCTGTGAGCCTCTGTTTTCTTTATCTGAAAAATAGGTATATAAGAGCCACAGATCTCCCATAACTCTTAAAAGAGGCAGGTATTTATTTGTATCAAACATGGCCCTGCACTCAGGATGTTCATCACAGCTCTTACTACAAAATTATCCACAGAGGCGTCTTTCTTCTGAAAACTAATGGAAGTATCAGCTAGTTCTACTCAACATAAAAATTAATCAAAAAAAAGCATAACACCGAGATCTTCAAGGTCAGAGGATCACCAAGTACTTATCACAATCCAGGCCCATGCTGCTTATACTACTTATAACAGGGCACCAAATTTGGTATTATCATCTCCATATTTGGGGAAGAAGCTACAATCTGAAAAGTACCCACAGCTAAAACGAGTAAGAGCTGGGAGTTGTACATTTTTCCCTTACTTCTAATTCCTCACATTAGATTATGTTGTCCCTTTAGTGTCTGAAACTAGCAGTCTCTCATTAAATGTGCGCTAATAAAAACACTAAAAAACAACAAAATACGGCAGTATATGTGCATGTGTCTTTGTGCAGAAAGCCTAAACTTACCACTCATTTATTTAAAACATTCAGTTAAACAACAGCACCATGAACATATAATTCAGATAGTCCCTTAGTATCTCTTAGGAAAAGGAGATTCTAGTGCCGGCCTTCAGCCCTAGCAGATTCCAAGTGCCGTACACAGATGACCTTCCCATTGGTAAATTACTATCACCTTAAAAGCTGATCTCTCTCACTCATTACTGGTGAAAATGTAAAATAGTTACTGCTGAAAGCAGTCTAGAACTTTCTTATAAAAACATGTATTTCTCTTAAGACCCACTAGCTTACTGGACATTTACCCTACAGAAATAAAAGGTTATGTGCACACAAAAATCTATATACAAATGTTTGTACGTTTTATTTTTAATGGCCCCAAACTGCAAACCCCACAAATGCCCGTCAATAGGTGAACAGTTAAACAAACTGGTATAATCATACTATGGGATGCCACTCAGTGATACAAATGAATGAATTATTTATAACAGCTTGAATGGATCTCTCGGCTTTATGCTTAGTGAAAAAAGGCAGTATCAAGAAGTTATACATATATATAGAGACAGACAGACAGACAGAGAGAGGGAGAGAGAATGATTCTACTTATATAACATTTTTAAAATGACAAAGATCACAAAAGCAGATCAGGCAGGTACTCCTCAGAAGCCAGGGGTCAGCTGAGGGGTCTTTTGCTGATACAAACTGAAAAGTCATATATAGTGTAACTTAATAGTAATATACCAATACCATTTTCCTGCTTTTGGTATTGTACTACAGCCATGTAAGACATCACCAGTGGAGGACCCAGGCAAAGGGTGCTTGGGAATTTTGATGTGAAAGTAATCTCCCATGAGTGTATAATGATTACTCCAAAAACAGAAGTCAAAAACAAAAGATTCTAAGCAACTGTTCAGCTCATCCACATGTAGAAATGTATAAGCAGAGTCACTTTATGAGGCTGTGATGCCTACCCAGTTTCAAATTAGCAGCATACTGGACACTACGACTCACGTCACCTACTCACAAAAAGCAAATACATCCACATATTAATACCCTTGGGCTTTCAGTAAAGCCACGCCCCCAGTGTCAAGGCCTTGGGAATCTTGATCCAAGGGAACATGGTCTTGAATACAGTACAACTAGACATGGGCGTACTTAACTCTGGCTGGAAAGGTCAGGGAAGGCTACTCCCACTGAGAGAAATTTGAGCTGATGGAGACTGAGTAAGAGGTCACCTGGCAGACCTGGAGGGAAAGAGCAAACCAGGAAACCATCGGCCTGGGAAGCATCCCAGGTTCACAGAGTGGCAAGGATGGGGGCAGGGAGGGTGAAGACAGCATAGGTGCTGTAGGAGGAAGGGAGGAGGAGGCTGGGAGGAAGCCAGCCCCGTCTTAAAGGTCTGTAGCGCCAGGCCATGAATAGTTAAGTCTTAAAGCCCAAGCACAAACACTGCCCCTGCTCTGCTAATGAGAAGATGTCTGTTGGAACTTCCTTTTACATTTTAAGAACATACATTCTATTTCTCTTCCTCACATGAGTGCTTTTGTAGTTAATATAAACAGGATATCATGGTTCCAACAATTTTCCCAATAAGTGTAGCCACTTCATCTATTTGTTTTTTGCCTAAGCAAAGCAAGGAGATTCTAGTGGGGAAATAAAATTAAGCTAATAATCAATGCTATCACTAGCCTAAGTATTATACAAATGCTAAAGAAGTCACATACACTACAAAACAGTACATGTTTGCAATTCATGCAGTTCACACTCACCGTGGGAATGGTTACATGTACATATCACAGCTGTTTTTTCCCTCCTTCCCCCTCTCCCTTCCCCCACGGGCTCTCTATCCCCTTTTTCATACTAGTTGATATTATTTTTCCTGTTATAATATATAGTGTTTACATTAATTCCGGTTATGAGGTTCATGCCAAAACATATATTTTCATTCAGTCTGTCCTTCTCAAAGCTGGTTTGCACTCACAAAATAAATTTAAGACATGTTGATAAATGTGAAAAAAATTAAATATTCAAGGGGAGGTGAGTAAAAATACTGAGGCATCCTACTGAAACAAACCAATAAATTTTTATTTAAATTTAACAGCCTTGTTCACAGTGGCAGTAAAATATTAATGGCATTGCAAAGTTGAATTTACATGGGTAGTAATTCACAATCTCTGGAATATGATCTTTATGTTGAGTCATTACATCAATAAAAGTTACCCAAAATAAATCCATTTGACTTCCACCATTTTTGAACAATTAACAGAGCCATTTCTCCCAATGTCAAGTTAGCTTTGAAATATGCAGGCTCTTATAATAGTGAAAATCTATACAATATCAAGGAAATGGCAGGCTACACGCCATAAATATGTCTGAAAACTAACAAATTTTGTTCTGCTTCTTGTAAATGTTTGAGGTGTCTTCTCTTTGAAGGAATCTAAAACTCTCAGCATTAGACTTACGCTACATGCCAGTCAAGATCAATTCTCCTTTCAGTTTTTGAGACTATTTTAAAATGTGCTGTGGCCCATGACAGACCAGTCACTACACAATGACTAGAGCACCTAAGTATGTGCAGTCACAGGATGCCCATCCACCTAGAAGGGCAAAAGGAGGCAAACAATTCTAGCAGGAAATTAGTGTGTCATTGCCACATGAGGTACTTTATTGTTCATGGGTTCTAAGATATGAAAGCAAACAACTACCTTTCCAGGAGCCATGGGGTGGAGTTATTACATCAATAAAAGCCATGGGCTCCTGGAGGGTGGGAACAATGTTTTATTCTTCTTTGTAACTACAGTCCCTAATATAATATCTCAGTCAGTGTTTTTGAACAAATGATAGAATGAATGTACACAAGATACAACAAGAAAAATAAGACATGATACACACATTATTCTATTCACTTATGCTTTGTTGCAACATTTATTAAGTGCTATGATGTCAGCTAATGAGAAGACCAAAAAAAAAAAAAAAATCATACGGCATAGTTTCTGCCTTGAAACATGCAATAACAGAAGAGATAGATGTGAACCCTAATGGCATAAGAAAAGAGAGGGAAAAGAACAAAGGAGGGTTATAACAAACTTCATGTTTCAGTTGATCTAGGGATGAGGAGGATTCTTTTAAACTCTGTCCCTGGAAGAGGCCAGTGTCCCTGTGGGGAAAAAATACAGGGTCTGAAGGCAAAAGACCAAGTCAGACAAAAAGGGCCTTTCACACGTTCATTATCACCCTGTGCCTGAAAAGCTTTCAAAATCTCATTTCCATTCCGGGCAGATTTATTAATATCTATGTGGAGGGCTGAGATAAAAGGGGTGTGGGGAGGAGAGGGTGGCAGGTCCCTGACCATCAGGAAAGCAGTGGACTGCCACAGTGGCTGGTTCTCATTTTGATAGGATCTTGTAAATCCGTGTCAACTAGCCCCCTGCTTTGGAGCCAGAGGTCATCTTCTCTGTGGTTGCTTAGTCTTAACTACAGGGATTCCCGAGGCAGCTTATGCCCCACAGTTTCACAGACAGAGCTTTGCTTCAATTTTGGTTCAGCACAGTGGCGGAAGCACAGACTGCCATCCCCAAAAGCATTTCTAGGCATCATAAACAAAAGAATGGAACATACCCAGGAAAAACCTGGGAGGAAAAACAGGACATTTGGTCATCTCAGCCTGTGGCAGCTTGCACAAAGGATGCAATGTTAAAAATAGAATCAACAAACATTCATGCAGAGATGGTATCTGGAAACGGCACAAAGATTGATAGCATCCCTGCCCCAAAAGGACCTTAAAGGAGGAAACTGTAGAGAACAGGCATGCATACACACAGCAAGCCAGCCAGACAGGTGCTTTGATGGGGGAAAGGCCTTCTGTCTTGCTATTTCACCTAAGCACAAATCTCTGGTTACGAAGTAGGTATGAGCACAGGACCCACAGAAAAAGACGTTAGGAAACAGAATATTCTCTGGCCTTAAGGAAATTTATTTCTGATTTTTACTTCCCCTTGGGCATCTGGTCCACAGCTTGATCAACTCACTTTCCCTGTAGGGCTCATTAAGCAAGGAGGTCCTCTTACACCGATCCTTACTTTACACTGGGAGTTCTAAGTTTCACTCCAGATATACACTTGACAATGCAGGGAGGTGAAATAGTATAGGTTGTGTGTTCCGCGTCCTTAAGATTTAGAATCTCAAATTCCAGGATTGCCACACACCTGTAAATTGCATGAGAATTACCTACTTCTCTAATACTTTGATCCTCTGACACTTTTAGGTCTTTACTGCAACCTAAATGCCAGAATAGGGACATAGGTCACACAGGTTCTCACAGGTGTTTTCAGGACAGGTGACAAACTACAATGATGGTGTTCATGAACACAGCCGGGAGAGTCACCAGGCTCAACTGCAGAAACACTCATAAGTGTATTTCTTACCAAACAAAAACTAAAATACAAGCCAGAACCAACAGAGACAAAATCTATCTTTCCACTCTAGTTGTTTTTGTCATGAGCTTCAAATTAATATGCTACACTTTTCTATTTCATCGTATATTTATGTGCTCGAATTTTATACCTTCTTAAGGGAATGAAAAAGAAAATAGTATAAAAAGCCTTCATGGATGTATGCTTAAATGTAGGTAATGTTTTGGGTGTTTTGTTGCATTTTATTGGGGAGTGGTTGCTTTTCTATGCTGGATATCCAACCCAGGGCTGGAAATTTAAGCAGAATGTATGTGGATAGAATATAAGATTGTTTAGAGGAAAGCCAGGACCAGCTTCCCATCTCTTCCTTTCTGCCACTGGTCCTCTGCACGCTTGGACTTGTTCCAATAACCTGTTAAAACTTTGTGGGTTACTGTGAAGTTCTAGACGTGCAGAGACATGCCTCACCCGAGGACATCAAAAAGGCACAGGAAATACACTAGAAGTGGCAGCCAGATAAAAATCCTGAGAATCAAAAAGCAGCAGAGAGAAAATTCAAGCAAATAGGTGAGGCATATGAGGTGTTATTAGATCCTAAAATATAGGGTATCTATGACAAAGATGGGTTGAACAGTAGAGGAGGAGGTAGAAGTCATGTTGACAGTCCATTTGAATTTGGCTCCACATTCTGGAACACAGATGATTTCATTACGGAATTTTTTGGTGGGATGGACCCATTTTCACTTAGCTCCTGTAAAGACCCATTTAAAAACTTTTCTGGGGGGCTGGGGATGTAGCTCTGTGGCACAACACCTGGCAAGCTCAAGGCCCTGAGTTTGATTCCTAGTACCCCAAAACAAAACACAAAATAAAACCTTTTCTGTGTACTGAAGGGGTCTCCAAGGAAGCAGAAGCCATAGTATGCGCTCCTCTTTCTCTGCCTTCAGTGGACTTCCACCCTTTGGAGGTAGATTTTCTTCGTTTGATGCAGGATTTATTTCATTTGGATCTCCAGGTCACGGGGGTCTGCCTTCACTTTCTTCCATGGCATTTGCCAACAATGGGAGGGACAGCTTTAAATCTATTTCAACTTCAACAAAAATACAGAATTGTCAAAAATTGTCAGGAAAGAGAAAAAATAAAGATGGACAGTTAAAGTCCTTAAAATAAATCATAACGAGCAGAGGTTATGACTGGGTAACAAGTAATCCAACGCATGCATTTAACATAAATGCCAAACCACATAATAAGCACCACTTGAAGATTAACAGAACATTTTTTACTGAAGATTTCAACTGAATTTGATTTTTAGTATAACTGAACTCCAGAGTATTTATTAGCAGCTCACCAGCGCCCTGATTTGTCACACTTTTTAATTTACTGTTGGGACCACACAGTAGGATTTCTTTTTGTCTTTAAAACTGTTGTAAGCTCTGTATGCACTTTGCATTTTTATTAAAAGTAATGCAAGGTGGGCCTTGATTCTTGACTGGCAGTAGGACAAGATTGTATCATCATCAATCTGCTTTCCATTGGGTTTGAAATCACGAGGCAAGGTGTCTCGGTCAACTGTAAAGTTAATATTGGCAGGATGAGTCCACAGAAATAACTTCCATTTTTAAATATATACTGATGAAAGATATTATAATATTAATGGTTAACAGTTGTGATTTAATATCAATTTAAGGATGTTTTCTAGTTGTTTACACATACCATAAACTTTTGACAATTGTTTAAATATGTAATATTAAGCTTAGGTTCATAAAAGCCAGTGAACTGGGTCTTTGCCATTTGCTTTAAAAAAAAAGAGAAGAGAGAGAGAGAGACAGAAAATAAATGTGAAGTACTTGCTACACTTTTTTTTTTATTTTAAAGAGAGTAGTACATGAGAAACAAACAAACAAAAAATAAAACAGTAGCAGCATACCAGTATCACAAACATAAACAAATCAAAGCAAGAACATTCAAAGTGATACAGGGTCTCAAGACAAATTAATACAAATC
>NW_004955410.1:15892762-15917845 GCF_000276665.1 Chinchilla lanigera
TGCCCATTTTTGGATTAGGTCTTTGAATTTGGGAGGCCTGACTTCTTTTTAATTCTTTATATGTCCTAGACAGAAGTCCTTTGTCTGAGGGGCAGTTAGCTAAATTTTTTTCCCAATTTGTAGGTTTTCTTTTTATTTTGTTGGTGATTTCTTTAGATGTGCAACAACTTTCAATAAGATGAGATCCCAGTTGTTGATTCTTTGAAGTATTTCCTGTGCAGTTTGGTTTTTGTTCGTGAACTCTCTGCCTACCCCAATGTCAACAAGACTTTTACCTAGTTTCTCTTCCAATAAATTGAGTGTTTCCGCTTTAATATTTAGATAGTTGATCCATTTTGACTTTAATTTAGTGCATGATGAAAGACATGGGTCTAGTTTTAGTCTTCGGCATGTGGAAAGCCAGTTTTCCCTGCACCATTTATTAAAGAGGCTTTCTTCCTTCCACTGAACATGTTTGGTCCCTTTGTCAAAGATAAGGTGACCGAGTGTGTTTGAAGTTGTATCTGTATCTTCTAATCTGTTCCACTGATCTTCAGGTCTGTTTTTGTGCTAGTACCATGCTGATTTTATCACAGTAGCTTTGTAATATAATTTTAAGCCAGGAATTGTGATGCTTCCTGCCTTTCCTTTGTTTCACAAGATTGTTTTTGCTATTCTAGGCCTCTTCTGGTACCAGATGAACTTTAGGAGTGTTTTCTCGAGATCTGTGAGGTATACTAATGGTATTTTAATTAGGATTGCATTGAATCTGTACAAAAATTTTGGGAGTATGGCCATTTTCACAATGTTGGTTCTTCCTATCCATGAGCAAGGACTATCTTTCCATTTTCTCATATCTTCTTCGATCTCTTTTTTCAGAGTACTATAATTTTCACTGTACAAATCTTTTACTTCTTTTGTTAGATTGATTCCTAAATATTTCATTGTTTTAGATGCTATTGTGAAAGGGGTGGTTTCCCTAATTTCTCTCTCAGTCTGTTACCTATGTACAGGAATGCTATTGACTTTTGATGTTAACTTTGTATCCAGCTACACTACTGAATTTGCTTATTAAATCCATGAGCCTTTTGGTGGAGTTTTTGGGGTCTTCTATGTAAAGTATCATGTCATCTGTGAATAATGACAATTTCACTTCTTCCTTTCCTATCCTTATTCCTTTTATTTCTCCTCTTGTCTAATTGCTCTAGCCAATATTTCTAGAACTATATTGAATAGAAGTGTTGACAGTGGATATCCTTGTCTTATGCCTGATTTTAAAGTGAAAGTTTTCAATTTTTGACCATTTAGAATGATGTTAGCTGTTGGTTTATCATAGATGGCTTTGAGGTAAAGGCCATCTATTCCTATTTTCTGTAGGGTTTTCAACATGAATAAGTGTTGGACTTTACTGAAGGCTTTTTCTGCATCAGTGGAGATGATCATGTGATTTTTGTTCTTGGCTCTATTGACATGGTGTATTACATTGATTGATTTGTGTATACTGAACCATCCCTGCATTCCTGGTATGAATCCCACTTGGTCATGGTGTATAATCTTCTTGATGACTTGTTGTATTCTGTTTGCTAGTATTTTATTGAGAATTTTTGCATCTATAGTCATTAGGGAGATGCTATACTTTTCTGAGTGGAAAAAAGAAAATAATAATAAGAGTATTTGCATACATAGTAAGGTGGTTATGAAGTGGACCAGCGTTTCTGAAACTGTGAGTGAAATCATTTTCATTGCACATGGAATGGAAAGGAGTGAATAGGATCAAATAGAATAGAAAGGAAAAGAAATTACTGGAGTGTATCTCACATTGCCAGGGTACTACTATTTGGTGAAATTTGTGCCAGGGTAGGAGGGCACTATGACGTCAACTTGACATTTTGAAAAATGTAAGAGTACTGTTTCATACTACTTCAGTCTGTTCCATTGCTTCAAAATCATTTCAACTACAATTACACAAAGTCCCAGGGTCTTTATAATTTAGACCAAGATAAAGATGATTAATAAACTGGGTCAAGCTTTTCCTACAATAACACTATCACTCCTCCTTGAGGCACAAAAACCAAGCAAGGCCAACAGCAGTTTGAGGGTAAATCTTCTATCCAAAATCATCAAGACCCCACATCTCTTATTCTGCTCCACAGACATCAAACTAAAATGTAGTGAGTTAACCCAATGAATTGCAGAACATATATAAAGGAGGTTTCACTAATATTTCAAAATAACATTTGGAAGTCATAGTAGATAAAATACCTAAGGCCAAGAAAATAGCTTATAGAATGATACTGTGCATAAATAAAATGGGTTTCAAAAGCTCTCATGCGTTATCCTGTTTAGTAAGAAAATACTATGCCTCGATGGGGCATACTCCATGCTTAAAGTGAAAGTAATGTGATGATATTTTAAAAATACATCTATTTCAGTAAATTTCTTACTCAGTATACACCTTTCATTACCGAATAATTTATCTCAACCTTAAAATGCATCTACACAAACAATAAATAAAAATAATCTTTGTTCAATCAATGAAATCCTTTTGTACAACTTGCTTTTTCTAAATCCTTGGCCAATTCAGTTTTGCCTTAATTAAGACATAATTTGCTTTTGCTAAGACATACTTATCCCAATTGAGGCTCCTTAAATTAACTATTTCACAATACAAATTGAAAGTGGGTATATTTTTTCCAAGTAAACAGGATTCAGCCTTATTGACAAAGACAGATTGACTTATAAGTCATTTAAAAAATAGTTAAAGACCATGGAAGCAAGTGCCTTCTTATTAATAATTTAATCTTTGTCTTTTATGCTTTTTTGTCTAAATAACTACATCTATCTACAAGATGTAAAGTACTCTATAAAGTATCTTCACATGCTTTCTTGATACAGTATCATATATGATAGGTAATTGTGGGAAAAAATTGTATTCTCAATAGGATGATTGCACGAGATGTTAAATTTATTCCAATATCCAATGATAGTCTAATTTATTTATTAAATTCATTCCCTACAAGTTAGCCATATAACCTACCTCTTTTAATCAACACAAAGCCACCAATCCAAGCATACAGTATTATATCCACTCAATTGATATCCTGCTATCTTGACTGAGCTGCCTGCAGATGATTATGCAAGGAATTAAAGCACATGCAGAACAGAAATTCAACCTCAGCAACTTAAAAGCAAAACAAAACAAAAACATGCCCAATAGCCTTTTCTATTGCTTTTCCATAGGTTATATAATATTCTAGTCATTATTTCCACCAAAAAGTTAAGCCATTACAAATTACCGCCAAAATTTAATGATGAAAATCTTAGTACGTCTGCTTTCCCTGTATCTGAAAGGCCCATAGGCACAGAAAATAATAAGAAAACCCAGCCATCCTTGTTGATTCCCTTCCACATTCTTCCTAATTCCAGGACACCTGCCACAAATTAATAATCTAAATCTTTAGCCAAAGACAGTGGCCACTAGGTAACCATTAAGAACTAATCAGAGTTTTTCCTTGTGACATATACCACACCACAAGTTGAAGGGGGAAATCTTTGCGCTGATTTCCAAAGACATCAATGTAAATTAAACATACTCTTGGAATTTTAAAATTTAGACCCCAAATCAATAGCTTGTAAAACTTCAAAGCTGTAAAAAAATTCATAACAAAAAGAAACTTGTTTCATTTTGTATCTAATAAGTATTTCAACAAATAAATTTAAAAACTACAAAAGACTAGCAATACACAAAAAGCCATTATCCGCTTGTTGATTTATCTCTCTGTGGTTTATTTCCCAGACTGGACTATAAATCAGTCAGCCTAGAGCCCTGCCACAATTCCCAAGCCCACAGATAAGTACAATGCACTTAGGGAACACAAAATGGTCTTTATTAGCTTAATCCAGACATTTATAAAGAGATAAATCTGCTACAAAATACCATAATTCATTTAGCCACTCTCCTATATGGAACTCATCCTATGTGTCAGGTCCTTTGCTAGAACACAAAGTGGTGAATGAAAATTACCACTGCCCCCTGAGCTTGTAAGGAGGTGGAAGACGAACTACTGGACACAAATAACTAGAGTTCAAGGTCAAATGTTGTAAATACCATCAAAAGGGTATAAACAAAACAGCAGTCAAGAAGAGGCACAAATTAACACTGCTTTATAGGATCAGACAGAGTTTGTTTTGAAGGACAACAAATTCACACTGGATCTTGAAGGATGGGTAGGATTTTGAGAAGCAGAGATGGATAGGTAATTTGAAAAATGAGAAGAGTACAAGAGCTGACATTTCCCAGAAGGCTCGTGTGTATGTCAGCACTGTGTTATAAGCTTTTATTTATGACATCATGTCATTTCTTTTCAATGGAGAAGCACAGAGGGATTCAGCTATAGGATTTTCAAGAAAAGCAGAAAGGCAGGGAAGAGTGGTTGCGTGAAAATGTAGAGGGTCTCCAACATGTAGCCCAAATATCTAGACTTTACAGGAGGGAAAAATGGAAAACTACCAACCATGATTCTGAATGCCAAACAAGAGGACAAAATGAACAGAGAAAGTAAGAAATGATATTAGGGTCATAAATACTGCTATGGATAATTGGTACAGAAAATTGTCAAGTTCATTTTAAAATTTTTGTGACTGCTTAGGTGGTATCACGTGTTATTTTTAATTAAAAATATTAAAAGTCCTGAAGATTACTTCTTTTGCATTCTACTCAATTGAATAAATCCTTTACATTACCCCAGAAAGATCCTGTGGCCAGAATTAATACTTACATCCTAGGCAATACACACCAAGCTCCTGCTGTGTCAAGTCCCCTGTCAGAAAAGGTTATGTTTCTCAGCAGCTTGAGAAGTTAGGAAGCATTTTTTTGAGCTAAAACCTCCTTTACAGCTTGGTCTTTTGATCCCAGAGCTGGAGGACTACCAAGCAACATTTTTCATCTATTCTAAGACATCCCATCTTCACATTTAACAACTAGAAAATTATAGGGAGTCTTACAATCGATTATGTCATAATTTTAATTGGCAGCAATTTTTTAGAAGCAAATAAAATGATGATGGATTTTATAACTAGTAATATCATAGATGCAATAAAACACATTAAGATAATATTTGACAGAAGCGTGGCCTAATCTTCCTCCAATGCTAATCTCTTCCCCAGTTTGGCAAATGTTCTCAAAAGCAGAGGTGCCAAACCTAGGTCATGAAGGCCAATACGCCCTGTTCCAGCAATAGTCTCCTATTTCATTAGCTGGATCACTCACACCAGGGTCAGATTTCTTCATATTTCAGTTTCCTTATCTGTACAATGGGGCTAACAACAATACCTCCCCCACAGGTTTTGTGTACATTACATGACAAAATACACATAAAATTTTTGCATAGTGATGGACACACAATCAACTTTCAGTAAAATGCTAACCATAATCCCCACCATCATCTCCTTTAGCTTCTAGATTAAACAACTCCCTCTTGACAATCATCCTACATTTAACAGTTTCTAAAGCTTCTGCCTACTTCTGGCTCCATTTCAATTTGTCAATATTTTCCTAACAATATTCTGTCCTTAAACGAATTCAGTATCCTCCTAGTGGTTTGGCATATATATGGTTCAGGAGAACAATCACTGCCCTTAGTCTTGATACTGAATAGAGAACTCAGGTTATAACTTTTAAGTAGAGGAGAAGTAAAATGACCACGAAGATTATCTGCAGGAGAAAGTTGACAATTTATATATCAGGTAACACACGTAGAGACCAAGTAGGAATACTAGAATGGCAGAGTACTACGGGAAGAAGACAAGAGTAACTTCTGATTCCAAAAAGGTCAGAAAAATTCATATAACATGTCAAGACTCTCGGAGGAGTTGATCATACCTCATTGCCTGTACCCAACTAGATGACAGTTGCCTGTTCCTATGTTATGTGGTAAATGTTTTGTCCCTTAGGCATCACAGATGAAGTCCTAACCCTCAATGTGACGGTGTTTGGAAGTGAGGCTACTTTGTTAGGTGTTTAGGTTTTAACCAAGTCATGAGAATGAGACTCTCATGATGAGATTAGAGCCCGTACAAGAAAAAAAAAAAGAAAGCAAGCAAGCAAGCTCATTCACTCTCCCAGGAAAAAGACATGAGCACACAGTAAGAAAATGGCTGTCTACAAGCCAGGAAGCAGGTCCTCAATGAGGAACCAAATCTGCAGGCATTTGATCTTAGAACTCCAGCTTCCAGAACTGTGAAAAATAAATGCCTGCTGTTGAAGACACTTGTTCTGCAACATTTTCCTATAGCAGTCTGAGCAGACTATGACAGTAATTGGTATCAAAAGTCAGGTAGCAAGCAAGAAGGTGGTAGCGTTAACAGCAGCAGAAGCTCTTGCAACCAACTTCCACAATAAAGCAGCACAACCTCTGAAATCTAGATAGCAACTGCTAAGGGTAGAGCCCGACTGGCTCAAAACTAAACAAAAAGCCACCTTCCGTTAAATGACAAGCATAAAAATATATACTTTGATCAAAAACAATCCCCAACACACAACAACCAAGGAGGAAAAAAAAGACTCTAGATCCACGAAACACTAACCCCAACAGCAGGTTTTCCCACTGGTCCATTATGTAGTAATTTCATCAAGAGTATAATTCTTCAAATACAGAACATAACCTGTGGACTAGGCACAGATTAGGAAAGACACAGTATCTAAGTCTAACCTTAGAAAACGTGAAAACAGAATTTCATTTTATCTAACCTAAAATAAGAAAGGGAATGGTAGACTTATGAAATGAACAAATTTGGTGGCAGCCTGAAACTTCTATAGTCACATGTGACAAAACAACAGGTGTCTTACAAACAGACAATGATAAGGAAGTTTTCCAGGGCAAGATGGGGAGGAACGTCAAGGCAACACAACTGAAATGACCAAACCAGATGTTCTGAAAAGATGGTAAAGTCATTGACAGTAATAGCTGGTAGAGCAGGACACTGGGACAGAGCATGAGAACTGAGGTATGAGCAAAACACTGGATGCCATGGGCCACAGGTTATCCCTGAAGAGTGACAGTAAAATATAAGCAGAGGAATCAAGGGACTGTGAAAGGCTCTATCTGAGCTATAAGTTTTTACTAAGCTACAATTTATAAAGAGAGTACAATATGATGTCTAAAGAACTACAGTTACCATCCAGTCAACCGCCCCACAGGTAACGCAAGGAAAAAGGCCCACTAAGCTGCAAAGATAAGGTACCAAGTGAGCCAACAATGGACACCACTCTCCCAGGTCCAGATTATCTGCTCTTCTCTCCCAAATTTCTGTACATAGTCCAAGAATAAAAAGCAGAACAGTTGGAATTCTCCCAGGGAAAATTAAGGGCTAAATTAAGGGCTAATCCATACTGATGAAGGATGGAAGTAAAAGATCACTTAGAATAACAAACAATGAATGGTCTATGCTCTCTTCTAGAAGAAGAAACTGAAATGTGGAAGTGTTGATGCCCGTAACCTCTAACACCATCTTCATTCCATTGCAGCAATACCCACATCATGCCTGGGGCCAATGAACCTGCTATGGTTGCTCTTCAGTAGTTAGCTCAGTGTGATCCACTCAAGAACATAATATATTTTAAACCAGTCAATACAAGTTGTACATATCAATGGGGAACCATATGACACTTCAATATATGTGTACGGTGGGTAATATTCCAATCACAGCAAACCTATCTCGTAAAACATTCACGTGTTTTTTTAATGTTGAAAACATTCAAAATCTTTTCTAACTTAAAAATAAAAAACAAGGGGCTGGGGATTTAGCTCAGTGGCAAAAGCGCCTGCCTGGCAAGCGCAAGGTCGTGAGTTCGGTTCCCGGTACCGGAGAAAAACCAAATAAAATAAAATAAAATAAAATAAATAAAAAACAGTACATTATCATTATCACTAGTCCCCTACTGTACACCAGAATAACCAAAGTTGGTGAGAGCGTAGCTCAGCAGTGGAGAGCCAGTTTAGCCTGATCAAGATCCCGGGCCTGATCCCCAGCACCACAGAAAACTGAAAAAGAAGTTGCATAGGATATAAGAACTTCTGCTAATTATAACTTAGCTTCTGTTAACCAGCTTCTCCCTATCTCTCCATGGCCCCTAGACTCCCCAGCTTCCAGTAACCACATTCTACGCTCAATTTCTACAACAGTAACTTCTTTAGATTTTTACATGAGTGATGTTGTGTGGTACTTGTCTTTGTTTACATTTCATTTAAAATGTTGAAAATGACAGGAATCCATCTTTTTACGGCTGAATAATATTGCATGTGCACATCGCAGATTTTCTCTGTGCATTCATCAGGTGATAATTATTGTAAGCTGCCTGTTTCCATTTCTCGGCTACTGTGAATAGCACTACAATAAAAGGGCTCACAGACACCTCCTCAATAGACTGAAGATACACACACAGTGTGGGGTTGCTGAATTGTGTGGTAAGCCTATTTTTAATTTTGAGGAACTGCCATAATGTTTCGTGGCAAGGCCATTCTAATTTATATTCCTGCTGACAGTGAGCAAGGGTTCCATTTTCTGTCTATACCTCATCAGCATCCTCAGCTTTTTGATAACAGCCGTTCTTAAGTGAAGTAAGGTACTATCTCATTTAAAAGTTTTAATTTGCAGTTTCCTGATTAGTGATAATGCACAATTTTATGTTCCTGTTGGCCATTTGCATATTTTTTCTTTAAAAGGCATCAATTTAGATCAATTGCTCATTGTTATCCAATTGTTGGTTTTGCCATTGAGTTACTTCAGTTTCTTATATGCTCTGGTTATTAACCTTTATCCAATGTACAGTTTGCAAACACTTCGTCCCATTCTGTGGATTGTCTCTTCACTTATTTTCTTTGCTGTACAAACACTATTCAGTTTGATGAAATCCCATTTGATCACTTTTTACTTTTCTTTCCTGTGCTGTTGGTATCTTATCCAAAAATGTCTTGCCCATTCCAAAGTTCTGAAGTATTTTCCCTACGTAAAATGTGCTTTTTGACAATAATGCTTTAAGGCTGAACTGTTGGGTCGTTGGTGTCAGTCCTTAATATTCTTGAGCTTCTGATCAGTCTACTGTTTCATGAAAATAAGACCACATTCAGTATTTCAAATTGTAGTGAATTCTCAAGACATGCAGAAATGGAGTCTTTAGGCTTTATTCAAATGCTTATTCCTCTTCAAAAAAAAAAAAACTAATAAAAAGCGCTCAGAAATCATCTTATCTGATGCATTAGAAACAGTAACAGAGAGAAACACGTGGAAGGATTGGGGGGCTTGCCTTTTAGCCTCTCTTCCAGCAGCTCGAGTACAGATCTCCGAGAAACAAAGGCATCAGAGAATTTCTCTTAAGCCTTGTTTGCAAGCTTTCAATGCACGGAGCCACAAAAGGCTAATCGTGGAGATATGTTTTCGGAACCCACATTAACAGCTGACCTTGAGCAGGAATACGCCTCACCTGTACACCTGGCTACCACAAGGCACTACAACTGCTAAAGAAAATCTACTCTTCCTAAATACTACCATCTTCCCACATATGACTACTCCCACCCTAAATGCACAGCCACAACTACCCAGTCCAGCATGTCTGCTACCCTCTGCTCAGAAGTAACCTGCATCATCAATCACCAGCATCCTGCCTCCCAGGTCCTAGACCAGACAGACATATCAGCTTGACATGCAAAGCTCCGTAGTCCTTAGAGCTTTTTATATTCAACTCTTGAAAAAATCCTCAATCCTACCACCATCTTCTATCGTAAAGAACAGAAAAAAGTCCACAGGTGCCACTAGAGATCATAATACTACTAGAAAAGTTGCAATCAGTGATGACTGATTTCATGTATCAACTTGGCCAGGCTATAGTACCCCACTGTTCAATCAAACACTAAGTGTTGCTGTGAAGGCACTTCGTAAATGTGGTTAACACCTACAATTAGCTGACTCAAAGGAAAGGCAATCACACATGATGATGTGGATGGGCTCCATCCAATCAGCTGCAAGGCATCAGAAGCTAACAATGAGGTTTCCCAGAAGAAAACACGAGACTGCAGCATCAAATCTGCCCATGGGTTTCTCAATATATATGATATGTACACTATAACGTGTACATATATAAAATTTCTGACTGGTTGTGTTTCACTGGAGAAGCTTAACTACTGATACACAATCCAATTCCCCCTTTGCATTGCTACAGACCTCTTTAAACTGCAGTTGGAAACTCAAATGCCAATCAGAACTAGGCAGGTAACATCACGAAGCAAGCACCTGCTGAACAATAAACAGCAATGCAGTGGTGTCCTCGGTGCCTGGGGATACAAGAAACAGCACCAGGAGCTACACTGAACTGTGAACACTTTCATCTATGCAGATGTAGGTGTTGCCATTCTACAGTCGGGGAGTGGACCACTAGATTTTTTCAGAAGACAGAAAACCATTCCTTTAATATGTACCCCTCCATCTTTCATCCTTTTAAATTTAAATTGAAAGCATCTAGTACTCCAACTGGATGAGCCCGATGGGACAGGAGGGACAGTCTCTGTCTCCCATGTGTCTAACATCGCAGATCTCTTCAAGCAGGTACTGTAATTATGCCCCTTTTGCAGATGAAGAAACTATGGCACAGGTCACAGAGCTAGAAAGTAGGGAACCCACACACATCAACCATAGACAACACTGCATACTTTCATCTAACATTCTCTTGTTGAAGAGTTTCAAGATCTTAGTCTTCACTTTTGTAAAACAGGTTTATCAAAGCATTCACGAAAACTTTACAGGTAGACAAAAATGGGACACAGAAAACTAACAATACATTGAGGGCCTCACTCAGCTGGAACAGGCAATCACTCAAGTGAAGTCTGTTCCCTTCGTCTTTCAGCTCTGAAGGCATCCACCTCCTTCTCTGAGGTAAGTTCTTCTCTACTGCATTCTACTGATGAATGGCCCTTCTGGGATTTTGTATGCCTATTACCTACTATTTTTAAAATAAAATATTTGAGTCATTGAAAAAAAATTGAAAATAATATAACAAACTCCAAAGTGCCTACTATTCGGTTTTGAAAATTAAATGTTGCGAGTATAATTGACAGTCCACCCATACACTACAGAAGTAACCAGAATCCAGAATTCTGAGTGTATCCTTCCCATTCAAGCTCAGGGGCTTATACAGTCACTTCACATGCGTATACAGCACATAGCACTGCTCTGTATGCTCTTAAAGCTGAAGCAAGTGGCATATAAATTATATACCCTTCTGCAACTTGATCCTGTTTCTTCAGCATTGTAGGCACTGGACGTAGTTTTACTACTGCATAGTGCTCCACTGTATGAAAACGATGCAGGCCCTTTATCCATTTAGGTTGCATTACAAGGCAGCAAAGTATGTTCTTACATGCATCCTCTCATGGATAAATCTGGGGCTTTTCTGCAGGTAGGGAAGAAGGGGTGACTAAAACAATGTTCCTGCGGTTATGTAAAATGCTAACATTAGGAGAAATGTGTAAGTTAGTGATATAAAGGGACTTTGCATATTCTAAAGCTAATTTGCAATTTTTAAAAAGTTTAAAAAATAGGCGAAGAACATCACCTTTGAGCCCTACAGGACTGCAAAGTTCTTGGCTAAATTCCAGGTTCAGGGGAGTCCTTCACAGCAGTGGAACAAGAAAAGGGTGGTTCTAGGGCCCCCAATCCCAGAAATATCACCACATGGCCTTGTGAACCTGGGTGTTTGGAATGCCTCAAATAGCTGAGTGTACATATGGACAAGTATGGTCAAGTAAATTCCAAGCAATTCTTTCAATATTTATAAGCCATAACAGGAAGAAGTAATTTAAATTGAAAAGACAACAAAGATCCACAAAAGTCAAAAAGTCTCTCAAGCTATAGCAATTGCCCATCCAGTACATGAAATGCACCTTTTCATTAACTGAAATTGAATCTCATCTACTTCTCTAATTCTATACATTCAGGAGCACACTTAAAAGTTTAAAAGTGCCTATGCTATGGGAGGAACCCTGTCTGAATTCAAACATCTCTTCTCTGTCCTCCTGTTCCTTCCCCCTAGCCAGGCACGCTGTGCTAGGAGAAAACCTCATTTATAGAAAGTCCCCAGAGAGGAGGACTGAGAGGAGCTACAGAGGCCAAACCCAACGTAGCCATCTCCTGAGGAAGCCTGCCAGGGCTAACCTCATCTGAACCACATCACTCACCTCCTCCTCCCTCCCTTCAGACTTACACATTCCCTTTGGCCTCAGTCACTTAGCACTTGTGGATGTTTTGATTGGGATCATCTGTAAGCCCTATCATGTTTTCTCTTCAAACACGGATTGTAAACTTTTCAAGGCATTGTGTCAATCTATCAATAAAAGCAATTGCCAGAAGAGAATAGAAATGAAAAGGAGAAAAAGGCTTCGTTTCTCATAGTATCTCTGTACTACAAGCTAAGGACATTACATTCTTTTGGGGACACTCAGTTTCCTCATCTTTAATTTCTGAGTGAGTTTCTTCCCATTCAATTCTATTTGTGAACTCATTTTACCTTCTACTGACAGTTTGTTACATACAAGATACATGGCCCCAGAGGGGTGTAATCTCAAGAAGAAATGTCCATTTATTATTTTTTGGTACCTCTCATATTATAAGTATGCATCCACTAAGCACTACTCCATAAATGGTTAAACTGTCAAGGCGACAAGCCCCCAGCTAGGGAAAAAACAGCCTGAGATCAGCTATGTGAAGTGTGTCTTCTCTGTGTAGCCTCCTCAGTCATGGCCCACACTCAGGAACAGTTTGACATTTTAGCACCATATGGCTCAGCGAAGATCCAAAGGCCATGCTAAAACTTGCCAGCCCATTTGGCATTTCCCGCATTTGCTGAGGCGGATGGCACTGGGCACCCAGTTCACAGCTGCAGCCTGAGTCAGGATTAGGAGAACCAGGGTTGCCCAGGATGCCAGGTCAGCAAGGAGCCAACGCAGAGGCAACGGTACCCTGTGGTTCAGCATTCTGATGCCAAAGCTAATACTCTAATACTCACACAGACTTCTGGCACCGCTAACAAAACAGTCTGGTGGTTTTGCAACCGTCTTTCCACCACAGGCATCCCGTAATCGGTGTCTGTCCCGAAACACCACACTTCCGAAGTACACTGGAGCAGGCTCCCTGCTTGCAGTTCGTGGGAACATCAAGGGAAGTCCCAAGACCACCGGCATGAAGTGAGCAGAAAGGTGTGATAAGAGGAGTCCCACCCCAAGAATGCTTCTGGCTTTTATCATTAGACATTTTTTTCCTACTGGATTAGAAAAACCTACCTGCTTGTTAGCATTGTGAAGTGCTACACTTAAGAACTAAATGCTGAGACATTTTCTTGCATTTTTAATTAATTTTCGGGTGGGGGCGAGGATGTAGCTCAGCAGCGCAGTGCCTGCCTGCCAAGCATAAGGTCCTGAGTTCTATTCCTAGTACCAAAAGTAATGTAGCTTTTTATTAGTACATGTTTGCAGTATATAATGTTTACATTCATCTTAGCAGGTACATGTACTTAATGTACCTTAATTCTTTCATTTTGCCTCTCATTCCTCCTCCCTAACTCCAGCTCTAGATCCCATTCCCCCTTCATGGTTTTTTAAAATTCATGTTTGTGACACAATCATGGTGGGTAGTTGCTACATGTACATAACACATCTCTATTCTCTCCACGTTCTCCTCCTCTCTTCTCTCTCCCTACCCTCCATCTCTTGGACCCCTTCCCATTTGCAAAAGCTGTCTCCCCATTTCCTTTTATCTGTCTTTCACTTTGCTCTTTACACTTTGGATTTCCCATACGATAGAAGCCATGTGGTATTTAAGCTTATGTGTCCGATTTATTTCACTTAACATGATGCCTTCAATAAGCAAGGCTCCCTATGTGATGCAGCAATATCATGTGAAAAGGTCAGCTGAAGGTGCTTCCAAGCCAGGGACGATGCACCTTGGGAGGTACAGAGGCACCAGGTGCCAGAGAAGGCAAGCAGCAAGCACCAGATGAGCCCCACAGAAAGCAAAAGGCCAGTGTGAATCAAAGACAATTTGTCCCGAGACCTGGCATGATGGTATTTCATAAGCATCTGTGTTCAGACTTAGGCTATCACCCTAAGCAATGCCTGGCTTTTAACTGGTCATGTCTCATTACCCCAGACTCTAAAATCTCTCTTAACATGTGAATATACACACAGTAATAAATTCTCCTACTAGACTTAAGATTGGTTTTGCTCACATAAAAGCAAGCATATGTTGCTCAGGAAAAGGGCCTCAGGGCTTGCAGTACAGCAGTGCAATATATTCAGAGATAGAGCAGAAGCCTTTCCAGTTCATAGTGTTAAAGCTGGCTACTCAGAGGATGAGAAATCCAGACAGGCTTACCATTCCTCGCTTATTAACAATTAATCTGTATAAAAACCTAACAGGATCATTACGCAGAACTTTTATATTTCCTTCAGGCTCACCTAATTTTATCCTCTCTCTTGTCAGCTTTGCAGTCCACTAGACACACATGCACTCGAGGGATGATTTTTGAAACCCGATTTGCATGGAAACACTATTTTCATCTGACTTCTCTTAAGTCCAGGTCACACATTCAAGTCACTGAACTTATTTAGAAGAGGCGGGGGAGAGACAGGATCAGGGAAGCAGCATCAGAACAAGTCTGTGAAACATACACTGGTGACAATCTATTTTTCAATGTCACCTAACTTCTTCTAAGCATCATACTTTATGAGAACGTGCTCAAATGCTTACTTGTGACGTAGAAAATGAGAGAAACAGACTGGAAGAGATAATATTCTAAAAGAATGAAATGCCTCTCACAACTGAAAGTCCATCCAACTAATCGGAGGATCACAGTGCGGCAGCATTCATCAAACTGATCAGCTGTTGTAGCACGAACCAAGGTGACTTCACAGAAGGATGCAGTTTTGGAAAGTAGCTTGATCCTAAATGCTTCCCCAGAAATACTTCATTAAATGAAAAACTTTTTTCTTTTCATCCTTAAAAATTTGTTCAGTTGACACTATATATATATATATATATATATATATATATATATATGAAAATTTATTCCCACTCTTCAAAAAAGGGTATGGTTAAAAAGAACAGTGATGCACATAAAAATATATTTTTAATTATTTAAGATAGGAGACTCTGAAAAGCCTCAAAGTACTTTACAAACATACCTCCCTAAACACAGAAGTCTAACTCGGGCATGTTCACTTAGTAAAGCAGGACTCTTTGGAGCACACAGTAGGCAACACTTTGTTCTATTACACCCAGTTACTAGGCATCCGAAGGCAATATAGTTCTGGCTTAATGATGTGTACACACACTACATATCTTCTCCCTAATGTAGATTAGCCTCCGTCTAAATTCAGTGCTGTCATTAGAAACATACACTGGCAGGCAGCAATCTTTGTATTTTAGAGGCCATAATTCACATAAATACAAAAGGTATCCATTAAAACTATCTTTTTGAAATGGTAAATAAAATGCATTTTGGAAATTTTTAGAGATCCAAACCTAGATTCTACTAGTACCAGAGTAAATCATTTATTTTAATCCTCTAGAAATACACTGTAATCACAGACAGGTAGAGTAGTTTATGCTTGCCACCGTAAATTTTGTTCTGGATCCACTTTTTCTATAACATTTCCCTCCTGATTTAAAGAGTTACCATTCTAGGGGCTGGGGATTTAGCTCAGCGGCAAAGCGCCTGCCTGGCAAGCGCAAGGTCGTGAATTCAGTTCCTGGTACCAGAGAAAAACCAAAAAACCAAAAAAAAAAAAAAAAGAGTTACCATTCTTATAGCAATACAATATTTTACCTAAAAGTATTTTTTTTGAACTGCTCAAAACCTCCAAATATACCCTCAAAAGTATTTCTTACAAGTAAACAGTTTGCCCCCTTTCCCCATACAATGTAAAAATCTAGTCTCACCACATCAGAAGATTGTGGCAAAAAAAACTTAACAAAATTAAGGAAGTTACCTAGGAGGCCAGCCCTGAGTCGCAAAACCTCTCCACTGAATTCAAGCAAACGAAAATGGTGAAAAATCCATCCTTAACTACACAGGAATAGTTCCCAGGAGCAAAAGGAGATTCTGATACAGAGAAGCCTCCATCAGGAGTAGGCTTGAAAGCCTGAATTTAATTACTTCTTCATCTCATTATTCTACCTGACTCACTCTTTCCCATCTCATTTCACAGCCTCTACCAGCTCTCCCCTCGGGCACATGCACAAACTCTCTCAACCTCTCCCTCACGCTCCCACGCCTGGTGTTCTCTGCTTCCCCTGTCTTGCTTCCACGCCATCTAGCTTTCTAGTAAACTGTCGCTGAATCAACATCTTTTACTGCAAGTCTGGGTAGACAGTATTGTATTAGAAAGAGAGAAAAGCTGAAGAAAGTTGCCTCCTTTAAGACTTGTAAATCACACAGACAAAAATAACCAAAGAATTTTCATTGCTGGAATCAAGGATACAGTTCAGATCTAAGGATGGATGCTGGACCTTTCCAAGGCCAGAGCTCAGCTCTCCATGGTACAGAGGGAGGGAAGGACATGGCAGGGAAGTTGTCAGAATAGCTAAGAGCCAGGACTAATATACAGCCAAATAACATGCTGGACAGGGTTCTTAACTTTTCACCCTAGATGCCCTTTAGCAATCTAGTCAGGTGTGGGAATAATGTTTTTAAAAGCATAAAATCATAGAGGATCGTACAAGAAAAGAATTAAATTGAAATATAGCTATCAAAATATTAAGAAAAATTCTGAAATAGGTATTTGAGATTCTTTATTAACACAATGAATAACAGGACCAGTGACATGCTTTATTTGGGGGGGGGGGCGCGGTGTGGTACCAGAAATCGAACTCAGGATCTTGCAACTACCGGGCAGGCCCTGTGCTGCTGAGCATATATCCCCAGCCCTGGTGGCATATTTTAAAACTACTATAATTTCAAGTGCTAAGTACCACCATGATTTGCTATCACCCTTCATAATTAAAGAATGCTGAATTTCACTTAGGAGTGTGAAAATATTTTTTTTTCTTAGCTGAGTTTATAGACGCTGGAAATCTACCCACAGGCTTCTTGGTTAAGAGCCCCTACCACAGCATTATTCTTCCCAGATGCTAAAATGATCAGGTTTTTCTTAAAAGAATTACCTCTAAATTCACTATCAATAATAAACCAATGACAAATCCAATTTAGTGGTGATGGAGCACACAAAGCACTGGACCAATGAGTTTGAGGACACAATGAAGCTCTGGAACTCTGGTGACGTCTAGCCACTGAGATACTGCTCCTTCCTTCAGGAGACTGGAATGGCACCCTCAGGCCTGGATATTGATGCTTCTTAAACTGTAGTCACATAACCTCTGTGCATAACCATGCATAACCTCCTCTGCATAGAACTGTGACTTACTATGCTCCTTATCCGGAGACAACGCTGACTTAATCAACTGCAATCCTGCTTAAGTAAAAGAGCTATGGTAGAGTGAGCAGACATCACATTAAGTATATCCACTGAGTACTGAACATTTCAAAAAGCTAGAAGAAAGGATTTTGAAAGTTTTCTCAGTAAAGAAATGCAAATGTTTGACGAAATAAATATATTTAACCTCATTTAAACATGACATAACATACATATATGTAAAGCTGGTGCCCCATTAATGTGTACAGCAGTTATGTTTTCTTGTACCACTTTAAAAATCACTTTTTAAAAATATAATGTATCCAAGGATTCAAAAACATATATAATTTTTAGATTTTTAAAATGTGTGACGAGAGAATGCCTCAGACTTAGAATTGAAAAATGTGATTTCATGTTATTACAGGATTACAGCATGTGAATTTATGTTATTAGCAGTAGTATTACAGCATGTGAGCACTGTTCAATGATTAGAAGACATGTGACAGTGAAATGTTAAAGTTGCAAAATATTTCCCTTTAGATTTTATGCATTCATGGAATCCAAACACTTATATATTGCCAGGCATCATTTTAAACACTTTGTAAATATTAACTGAGTTAACGCTGAAGACCTATGAGATAGTAGCTAATGTCCACATTTACAGATGAGAAAACTTGAGGCGTGCAGGAGATGAATGGCTAGGGCAAGGTCATCCAAGTACCATACTCATCCAGAACTCAGTCTCACTTACACAATTTAGTTACAGAGTCTGTATTCTCTACTGCTTAAGCCTTGCTCTGTTCCACTTCACTTTTCAGCATGTGGATTTGTAGAAACTCTCCTTGGAAAATGTTCATGCCAGCCAGCAGGAGCTTGAGATTCATTAGTGTCTATGAAGTCAAAGACAGTGCAGCTGCAAGACCAGTCCAGGGTCTGGAAGAGGGTGTCACCGGCTTCCCTCTGTCATTATTTTTCTTTAGCTTCCCACTTGAATATACTACTATTTCTATGCTCAAGCAAAGAACCCTCCTTAGTGCTGATATATAAGCCCGCACTAAGGAGAAAAACATGAAGACAATCATGTTTTCAGCAACCGAGTATTCAGAGTACAGAGTCAGAGCACACAGGCTAACTTTTTCGTTACCATGCCAATGTGGGTCTGATAACCCTTCTGAATACAGGGTCTTCATAAGTCTCTGTAGGAAAAAAAGAAACAACTTACACAAAAATTTAAAAGAAAAGGAGGAGAGAACAACATTACAAAAAGCACACAACATATCTTTATTTTGCAGGAAATAAAAGACTACCAAAGAAGGGATCGACCATCGTATCATAAACAAGAGAATGCAAATTCACATAAGCTATGAAAAGAACATTCATCCCTCATCAGAAGATGTTATTTCTAATGTGCCTAACTCCTAGACTCAGTACAATTGGACATGTAGGCTTAGAGAAGTTCACTAACTTCCCTAAAATAACAAAACTAGGAAAAGCGTAGGCTAAAATCTGACCCTAAGTCTAACTCCAAAGCTCAGGCTTTGAAATGCTTTTCTGCCTAAGAAACTTCTCCTCCAAAGCCTCTAGCATCATCTTTCTAAACAAATCATCTTCCCAAATATCCAAAGCAACTGTCACGGTCAAGGAATACTATATTATAGATGGCAAAATCAGCATAATTACCCACAAGTTACTCATAAAGCACTACATGGTCTCAGCCAGACTGCGGATACCAAAAGACTTGGGAAGGATGGTTTGTTGGATTTTCTGGCTATGAAATGGAGGGTGGGAACAAAACCTCACTATATCCACCAAGTACAATAAACATGAAATACATGACTTTCAATGATAGGCAAATAATTTATTTCTGCATACTCTGTTACATCCTGGACCCAGTTCCTAGGAGATACGATGCAATGAGCATGTCTGAAGCAGTTTTACAGCAGACAAGACTGGGACCTGCAGCTAGGACAGTTTAGCTGTTAAAGTCTGTGGCTCTGACATTTGAACCCAAGTTGATGACCCATACTTGCTGCAACAATAGCCTCTTTTTGCCTCAGTTTCTTTATATGTAGAACACTAACAATAAGAACAGCACCTCCTAGAGAAGGAATAAGATAATGTATGTTAGGTACTTCACATGTACCTCACAAAAGGATGAATGCCCAAAATATAGGAGCTATTATTTAGTAGAAGTAAAAAGGACAGCTGACTCAGTGGTCTGTCCACACTGCACAACTGTCACACAGCTAGGGTAAGAAAGACAGTTGCAGAGAGAAGTGTTTAGTTCAACATGAAAGTGGGCATAGTGGAAAAGCAGAGGGACACCACCGTGCCTGGAATTCATCATCTATGATGTCTCTGTCACTACAGTGGAACGTCCCTTCCCCAAATTCTATTTTGATGCTGAGATAAGATCTGGCAAACAAATTCTCTTAGCATGGGTCTCAGAAAGCTTTTCCAATACAGGGTGGGGTTTGTGTTTTTGTTTGTTTCATTCAAACAAAAGTCTTTTTGCAATAATGGGGAAAGTTCAGGAAGAAGATTAGGAGGTGAGTGTGTTTTAACTTAAAAGACGTCTCATATAATCACCTATAGAAATTGTCAAAAACAGATCCTGTGGTCTATCTTTAGATTCAGTACGATAGAAGGGAACAGCAGAGATACACAACTGCAGGTGTAAACCATGTGTCTTTCAGTGGAGCACAAAACCATGTCTCATTTTTTTAAAAAACTGAAAAATTGGGAATTTGCTGTCTAACTGTATTGGAGATGAAGGTAAAAAACTTAAAAAAAAAATGAAATCCATTAAAGGACACAAATGAATAATGAATGTTTTTCTCTCCAATGTTCTATTTATAAAAGAATATTTACACAAAGGCACATGCTCCAGTTCAATTTTAGAAAAACTTAGAAAAAAATAATTCTTCCATTTACTATGTAACAAGCTCAGAAAATAGACAATAAGACCATTCCAACACAGAAAGTATCAACCTTTAACTCTTCTATAAATATAAAGGACAGTTTCAGCACAGCTGGCTGCTAAGGACTTCAATATTAACAGACTTAATATTCTTGATTTACTACAGATTTTTCCACCAAATGAAACGGTCATGGTGATAATTGGGCCCACGTGCTACACAGCATGCCTCCTACAGATACAAGCTCCCTCCTAAAGACACAACCGTGATGGAGTGTAGGTTGCAGGGTCCCAGAGAAAGGCAAAGTATAGAGCAACTCTTACCTTGTAGTTCTGAGAAGGTTCTATTTCCCTGAGCTGTAAATGAACACAGAGGGCATATGCAATCCAAATGTTCCAGTTAACAGAGTTTAAATCAAAACTCATCTATCATTTAAAACATACCAAAGTCTCATTCTTAAAAGTATATTTATAGTTTATATATACCAAGCTAGAGTACTGACATAACATCTACGTTCCTTTCCTCTAAAATCCTGTAAAGGTAAATGTATATAGTATAGTATAAAATAGGAATTTAAATATATTTTTATGTTTAAATATTTCAAAAATATGTAACAAACAGTATCGGTAATCATACAAGATGTCAATGTCACTTTCAATGATAGTTTGAAAGACTAGAGTTTGGAATAGCAGACGGAAAAACACTGAATTGTGGCGTTCATAATTCAATATTATTTTACAATAAATTGTATTTACCTTTGCACACAGAATTTTAGACTTATGCCTTTGTTACCACCATGCATTGACTGACTTGTTCAGTTTTTAATTAACTGTCCTCACAAAAAAGGAAAAGCTATAAACTAATCAAACAAGACCATTTTAAAATTATATTTAATTAAAGAAAAAAAGCCTGAAAAGCACAGCACTGATTTTTAAAAGTCAGCACAACTTTTGCAAACAAGCAAGCAAAATTAAATTTAGTCTAACTTCTACCAGCTGCTAAATTTTATTAGTTTCAGATTTAAGGTTAAAGTTCCTGTGAAGGGAGATAATTTGTGCACTGAAAAGTCAGAAATTAACAAATACATTAGCTATCTAAGACTTATTCTATAAAATAGGCCACTGCCAACGTAACAACTTACTACAGTAACACTTAGCTTCAAGTCACTTTTGAGAGCACCTTCATATCCTAGGATGCATGTGTTCCCATCCTCTAAGCCTTATTATGGGTTAACTGGTAGACCATTCTGGGAATCAACTCATTATTTACCACATTATTCCAGCTAGAAAATTAATTGCCAGTTCCAATATAGAATGTGGGATGTGTGCGAAGGACACATTGTCCTAGCAAAACAAAAGGATCATCCTCTATTTTCTACCAACCCTAGTTATTGAACAAGCAAGCAATGTGTGCAAGGCAACATTCTACTTTGGCATATGAAAAGCAACATTTCCGTAACAATCTGCAAGTTAAAAACTAGCACTAATAAAAATGGACAACTGTGCTAGAGGTGGTAAACTTGGTGGAGAAATAATTCAATGATGCATTAAATCTTTAATATTTCAGACAAAAAAAACTTTAATACCATCTCTAAAATATCATAAGACTAAGACTGGTGATAATCACTAGTCAAAAGACTGCTATCACAGTGAAGAGGAACATCTTCATAGTTCTTAGGTTTTGTTTAATGACTCCTTTTCTTTGCACTTCATTTCTGAAATATTGATTAATGTAAAATTCTACTAGGCACAATGTTCTTCTAGGCCTCACTAGTAAAAGTATTAGACAGTTTACCCTTGCATGAATAAAGATGGCAGCTGACCCATAAAGTACTGTCTACAACATATCCAGACAACTGTTCTCTGCTATAGGCATTCTAAGACACTGATGCTTATTCCTCCATTAGATAAATACTACCCCATGAACACCAGCCAGCTCAGTGTGAACAAGGTCATAAAAGGTAGACAGCTCATGTAGCCCATGGAATCAGGACTCCTCCTGCTCAAAGTATTTTCCATAACGTCAATATCGTCACTACTGACTCTCTACTAAGAACAAGATCCTTCGCTGCAACTTGGTGCCAGACCAGAGGCATGTAATAGCAGCAAGCACACTTAGGGACAGTTGGGCAAGACCTAATACCTTGCTATTTTTCAGGTTTAAAACAAGTACAGAAAAAAGAGGGTCAATAAAACAACACTATGACATTTGCACAGCACTGGTAGTCACCCCAAATATTTCCATATCTAAAATGCCTGGGATCGGATTTTCAAATGTTTGAACTTTCTAGATATCAGAATATTGGCACAGATTTTAATGGCTGGGCATCCAAAATAAAAAAAGTACTCCAAAATTTGAAACATTTTGAGCATCTCCAATGATTCTGACAAGCAAGGTAAATCTTATTGCTCCAATTTATCAATGAAGACAGTGATAAAGAAATTGATAAATCTCACAGATCTCTTTTATCAACTTCTTTCAAATGCCATAACAAAATATATACATGGTAAATTAAAGGTCCTTTCACATATCCCCAGAAAAGTCCTTTGAAAAAGTCTATTCCTGGTATCATAAAAGTTTCATGAGAATACTGAAGACTAAATAAGTTCCCAATTCACCAGGGTACATCTTCAATCTGGATTCTGAAAAATTCCTTCACATTTTGGCCATCCTTTCCCCAAAATGAATTAAAACACTCTACTGAGTAAATATTAAACAAATATAAAAGAACAGTTCAATACTGGAGACACAGTTTAGCATTTATCATGCAAAGAAACAGAAAGCATTTCTCTTGGTCTATCCTAATTTAAAATTCTGTTCTTTGGGTAACAGAGCATATAAACTAGTATTATGGTCATTCTGCAATTTCCAGGCTCTGAAAGTCCATTTTCCTCTTTCAATCAAGAGTCTCCAGAATGGAGATAATGTTATTCCAGAGTTCAAAAAGATGTGAGAATACATGAGTAATGGAGAATGAATATAAATCAGACTTCCAAAGAAGCACTTCTAGAAGTGACTGATTCGGTTAATGAAAATAATGAACAGTAACCTATAAGGACTGTTCCAGAGACAGCCTCCATTTTGGCCCTTCCCTGTCTGACAGAACTTTCTGTGATAATGGAAATGCTCTACAACTGTATAATCCAGTGTGACAGCCACCAGCCACAGGTGATTACTGATCTCTTACAATATAGTGCAATGAAGAAACTAATTTTTTAATCTATTAAAATTTAAATATCAAATTTAAGGGTAAAGAACCATTAAAGTGGATAGCAAAACTTTAAATTAGGACATCAGTCCACACAGGAATTATAACTCAGTTTGTTTTCACAGGGCTTATAGATCCTGATGGTCCCACATACAATAATAAAAAAAAAAAAAAAACATGGATCTCTTTCTTCAACAGCTTAATCTTAAAATTTTATTTTATTGAGCCTTACATTCTTCATCTCTACAATGGAAGTTTCAGTGTCCATATTTCAGCGTAGCTGTGTCTAACCCATAAGACACTCTGTAAAACAATAGTTCTGTTCTCTACACACTGATAACCTTCTTAATCCAAAAGAACGGCATGCTTGGAACTTACCAGTTATAAAATAAAATTTCATGAACAATCTGTAAACATTTTTGAGTTTCTTAGAAATAATAAAAAAGACATACCTAAGCTTATATTTCAATGTGATACACATTTGTGGCGTCAAACATTTAAAACTGTATTCATTTTTTTATATTTGGCCAGTTCCAACTATATAAGTGAGCCAGAAAGTTAAAGGATGCTCTTCTCTCAGCTCAGAAGGCATGGCATTTCTAAAACAGAGACTATAAAAACCACATAAGATGGTTTAAATACTACTTTACACGATTTCCTCACAAGTAGCAGATTGGGAGGCTCCCTACATTCTTGTATAAGGAGACAAGCTATCCATCATTTTTGTAATTCTAAATAAATGTTTGCTTAATTATAAGATAGATGAAGTTCAAGAGCAAGTATTAACATCCCTAATTTTATAGCTGATTATGTACAGGGACTATCAGAAAACTATACACATATACAAGTTATTCAATATATTCAGTGTAGTTTTACCTACAAAAATAGAAAACAGACAACTACCTTAATATTCTACATTAGAATTATACATAAATAAGGAAAGACAGTAATTTAATGGAGTACATTTAAGATGAGCAAAATTCATATTACAATAAAGAAATAAGATATTTGAATTATATACAGTTTGACTTCCATTTTAAAAGTTAATAATATATGGGGAAAAGGTTTTCAAAATTTATTTTCATCAGGAGGCCAAGGAACATATAACTTTTTCCTTCCCCGTAACTCTTTTCCTATGTTCTATCCTACTTTTCCACACATATGTATGACTTATACTGGCAGGTGAGGTTCAAACAATTTAAAGTCACTTACTCTGGTTATGACCCAGTCATCCTACATCCCATCACTGGAGAGCACCTCACAGTACTGGGGAGGTCAAGAGCTCCAACCACAATACCTCAAGTGTGTTTCAGCCCCCAGCAGCCTGAACACCAAGCAATGAGAGGAATTACCAAGGGCTCATCTGACCTCTGTTGTTGTTGCCAGAGCCATCGTCTTCTCCTTCCTTCCCTGAATGACAGTATATTGTCTGCCAGGTTCTGCACTAGCTATTGCCTTGCAACCACAGAGGTAAGAACATTTATAAATTAAAGGAGAGAACAGCCTTCCTGTACAACTACAC
>NW_004955410.1:15917945-15957976 GCF_000276665.1 Chinchilla lanigera
AGACAGGGTCTCCCTATGCAGTTCAGGTTGGCCTTGAGCTCACTTTGTAGCTCAGGCTGATCTTGAACTCACAACGATCCTCCTGCCTCAGCCTCCAGAGTGCTGGGATTACAGGCGTGAGCCACCACGTCCTGCCCAAAGGTCATTTTGTACCAAAGTTGTTTAAAATGTGAAATCAATGGCCATATCATTGTGGAACAATTATGTGGAGGTGACATATGCAAGAGACACTTTTAACAGCTCAGAAAGTAGAGCCCCTAAGTCTGCCTGGAGCAGATGTTTACAGATAATAAGCGTGAACAGAAGTTCACAGGCAAGGGAGACGGGAAGAATAGTTCAGATGGGGAAAGCAGCCACTGCACGGGCTTCGATGCCAGGGCGCAGTCGGAGAAGTATAGAATAACTTCTGCCAAGACAGAAGAGGACAAAGGATGTGCTGAAAAGCATAACAGCGTTTTTAGAAAGGCAGGCAAGGTCCAATTATGAAAACGTTTTGCAGGCCATGCTTTGATCCCAGGTGACCAATGATTTAGTAATTTTAAGGAGTTCAGCAAGTAATACCTAAGGATACACCTTAGTGGAAAAGATTAGTCTAAGACCTAGAAAATCTTCCTCAAAGTGTTTTTACGTGTATGAAATAAAATTCAAAGGAAGCTAACAAAACTGAGACACAGTTCTCTCCATGGAAGCCCAGGGTAAGGGCCTGAGGCAGGTCGAAGCGTGGATTTCTGGGCCCAGGATTTCATGTCCAAAGGCCGGTGAGACTGCCAGTGGATTGGGGATCATTTTCCCGCTAGAAACAGTGTGGACTTGGTACTGCTGGCAGCCTTACTTATCTCTGCGACCCCATCACCTACTTGTACACAGGATAAACTACATAAACACTTTTGAACAAACGAAGTAGGTATACATACACAATAGTAAATTTAGTATATAACGTGTTTGGATAAGTTATATCTTTGACTTTTATTGTGATTTTTTTTCTTCTATACTCCTTGGGACTCCTAAAGACAATGTTTTATACTATTTTGACCTAATCTACAAGTCTTGCTAAGACTCAGAAAATTATCAAGTAGCCAGTTATATTTCCCTATGTTCACAAATACTTATTTTTCAAAATATAGTTGGATAATCAGTTAAAATGCTTGGATCCCCTTTATTCATTATTAACACTTAAGGTTTCAAGTACTGAAAATGTCAAAGAAATGATCACTGATAATACACTACAAAAAAATTCAGGGTTGTTCAATAAGTCTTTAGAGAACCTCCTATAATAAATGATTGAAAACTATCTTTAATTAGCTTCTCCATTGTTTAGTTACCAACAAGTTTTTCTCAGTCTCCTGGCAGCACTTAAAAATGATTCATTTCCATAAGTATTTTAAGTATTTCTTGCCCATTCTCCTCTAGTATCACTATAGTGTAAGCCTTATACTTAGGGTAAGATTCAGTCCAGCTTCACCTAACTTCAAGCCACCTGAAAGAGTCCCACTACTGCAGTCAGTAAGTATTTTTAAAGTGGCCTGCTCTGGGTTGGTTGCTATGGAGGATGTAACAGAAGCCAAAGACAAAGTCTGCCACAATTTATCCCTGTGACTGTAACCAAACCCCTCCAGTATTCTACCTATTGGTGTACTGGCACAAACACACCCTTCTACAAATGTGCTATATTCTCTTACAATGACACTCCTGCAACTTTTCAAGTCTATACCATTCTACAATTCACACACACCCACCACCAGCCCATTACTTGACGGTGGCTGTCTTCTCCTCTTCCAGGATCCCTCACATTGGCACCGCTTCCCCTTGCTACCCATATCTCTGCTCGAGTACCCAGCACATGGCCCTCGGTGGCAGTCGTCTTCGCCCTGTCTTTCTTTCCAGTTAGTTACTCTCTGCTGCCACCTTTATCCCATCGCTTCCTCCCTCAAACTTACACATGCCCCAACTAAAATCCTGTTGGGAAACCAAGGTTCTGCATCATTTGATCCCTACACATGCACAAAGCTTTTTACCTTGTCCTTGTTCTATAAAACAATACAGTATGAACACTATCCATATAACACTTGCATTGTATTTGGAACTATAATCTAGAAATATTTAAGTACATCGTGAAAAATTTTTTGTGCAGATTAAGTACAAATACTGTCTACTCACTATATAAAGGATTTGAACATCCTCAGATTTTGTATGGGGGTGGTGGTCCTGGAACCACTTCCCCTTGGGAAACCAAGAGATAACTATATAACCATCCTGAAAGCTTTCTCAAAGCCAAGACCAATTCCCTCCACAAAATAAATTATTACAACGTGGGGCAACTGTGTATAACTTCCCTCCTTGGCAAGACTGCAAGCTTCTGCACAATAAGGACTGCGTATTATACTTTTCAGCAGCCCTCTGTCCACCTCAGTGCACTGCAGCCAGCACAATGCTGCCTAACTATCTGACTCTGTGACTCAGCTCAGCTGCCAATGTAAGATCCGGCTGTACCTCTCTCAAAGGGCTTTTGTGAACAGCAAATAAGATAATAAAATTTTTCTTTGCAAAACACTCTACAAATTGAATTTGTAGGGTAATGTAATTGGGGAAGCAAATGTTAGTTCACACAGGACTAAGAACTAATAAATGGTATCAGGCCCTAAGAGTATTAGAATGCCACAGGAATTCAAAGGCAGCAAAGACCACAGTGGGTTGTGTGGGATTATAGGTTTTCTTCCTGAAAAAGACTATCTGGGGCAAGCTCCCAGGCAGGAGAAGCTAGGGCAAAAAAAGCCCACCACGTCTTCCCAGTCTTTCTAAAAAACATCCTAACTCTTCAGGAAATCATCAAGAATCTACACATGGCAGACAGGTAACAGAAATCTGAACATCTCTGGGTGGTCTCCCTAAGCAGGCATCACTATTTCCCAGCCCAAGGTTGGGGGAAAAAACAGAATGTTCCTTCAGCAGGGAAAAACAATTACTTTGCTAAACTTTAACCTATTATATATTCATGTTTCTAAAAGATTTACTTATGCTTGGCTATGGCCTCTACTAAAGATCCTATCCCTGCACTTGTGGTAAGAAAATGTCATCCATTCTTCTAGACTCATACACTGCAATCTAGATAGTCCCATGACAATAGGGATGTAGTATAAGTAACATACATGAAACGTATCTACCATGGAAAACCTAATAGAAAACTATATTTCCTACAAATTCTAATTAGACTAGAAAGGATAATCAGAGGATTTTCCTTTGATCCTAGGATCAGCCTTTATCATAGTACCAGCCTATAAAACACAAAAACAGCTTACTAGTTTGGCATTCTAATTTCAAGAAGCAAAGTCTTGTTTTATTTTGTTTTGTTTTGTTTAACTTACTGTTTTTTTTTTTTTAACCTAACCCTAACCTTCAAGCAAATCTTTTAGTGTGGAAAAAAATGCAGTCCCTGATGACTGCTTAGAATGTGGGTTAATGTATACGGCATGAAGGATGCTTTATTTGCAGAAAGAAGGTAGGTTAATCTTTCCCAGGGATAACCTGAGCTCTCTAACAGGGCCTCTTGCTTGCTTAAGCAACACCAAGAGTTTATTTATGATATTTTAAAACTTGGTTAAGGCACTATAACAAAACTAGAGGACCACTAAATCAAAATAATTTTTCCACTGTGATCGTAAGTAAAAGATGATTTTTTAAAAAACGCATCTTAACTGAAGAGTGTTCCAAATTCAGTCAGTAGACCCCATCTAGATTAGCTTGATTTTCTAAAACATCTGGAGGGTAGATATGGAAGTATATTATTACTATTGTGGTTGTTAAAATGCTAGCCAAAAAAATAAGTTCTATTTCCTTATAAATTATGTTAAAAAAAGGATTAAAAATGGTATTGTGTAATTTTTAAAAACACATCACAATTTTTATTTTGCATGTTTCCAAAGAGTAAGCACTTCCAAAGTGTGAAACCTCATTTATCTGGCATCAAGAGAGCAGAGCTCTAGAAGGAGTGGTTTCCTGAATAACAAACACGCTACCATTCTTTTGCCTGGAGTGGAAGTTTTGTCTCTGTCTGCCAGCACTCCTCCCCCACGGGCCGCCCCTCCTCCCACTGCACAGGGCTGGCTGTCACTGGTGGGACCCCGGTCCCCTCGTCTCAGTTGAAACATGTGAACCAGACTGGACCAATCTCAGGCCTCATCCCCTGGACAGAGTGGTACATGTGGAAGTAGGCATGTGACCAAGCAGGAGCTGCATTCTTTCACTTATTTTTGTCTGTGGATGCTGGGAGGGAGGGAGGGAGATGGAGTGTCTGTTCCTGTCTGTCTGCTTCTCTCTCTCCAAAATCTCAAACCAAGTAGACCTGAAGCAAATGCAACAGAGCACTAAGAGATTCCATTTCACTTCCTAGGTTCTGCTTTGCCCAAACCCAGCTCAGCCCCATCATTCCTGGGTACATGAACCAATAGTTTCAAGGTGGGTTTTACTGTTTGCAACTACAAAGAATACCAATTCATACAGTGTTCAAATTCACCTGATTAAATTGGCATTTCTTCCATAGTTCACAAATAACAGCCAAAGTAAACACAATGTAACCTTTTCTTATTGATCTAGTCACTTACATTAAAACATGAGACATTCTCAAGCATTACTGAATTATCCAATGCTTGAGTCCATTAAAAAGGCAAACGCAGCGGCTTTGTAACATTTCTTTGTTCATTTTATTGTCAGCCACACACCAGTGCCTGAGCTTGGAGGGCTACACGTCAATTTGTCCTCTCGTGTAGCCACCGCTGTAGCTGCTGTTGCCTCTGTTGCCACATCCTACAACAGGTGGGTTTTTTCCTAAACAAAAATAACCATTTACCAAAAAGGAATAAATTAAAACATGCGAAGCTAGTTGTCGTGAATGACTAATCACAACATGTCCTTTGTCTCACAGGGAACAGAGTTTCACTCAAGTTACAAAACGAATACACAAAAAGAACAGAGTGGGAGGCATGCCCACTCTGACACGGCTCAGCCCCACACCCCGGCATTCTCGCCTCCCCTCCCCCTCTTCATTTTCTCCCTTTTTGCTCACACAACAGGCTCCACTCTCATCACGGCCCTGGCCAACAGCATCCCTTGTTGCACGCATCCCTTAACGGCCGCCCTCTTCACTGGACTGTGAATCCCCTTTCTCACAGCTAATTGATTATTTTCTCACTTCCCAAGTATAACTTCCTGGAAGAGGAATCTGGCCTCGCTGTTCTTTTTGAGCTAGACCAAAATCATGCCAGTGTCAGCTGATGGATGACTGTCTCTGGGTTGCGTGCCCACTCCTGGCACAATTAGTAACAGCCGAAGAGAGGTCCTATTTATTTACTTGTTCATTATTATTTAATCATTTATTTAGCAAACATTTACACAGAGCTTAGCATAGGCAAGGCAGATATTACTCTAAGTGCTTATAAATATTCATCAATTTTATAGTCATGTAACCTAATAAATTAGTTTTGTAAAATTAGTGCCCCATTCTAATCAGAGTAAGATTACCCTGCATATCTGTATTGGTTGTACAGCACACTTACTGTCCTTTACATATACACAGTAAAACCTTGGTTTGTGAGCGTAATTCACTCTGGAAGCACACTGGTAATCCAAAGCACTTGTATGTCAAAGTGAATTTCCTCAGAAGAAATAATGGAATCTCTGATGATTCATTCCACAACCTAAAACAGTCACAGAAAAGTTACAATACTGTAATATAATACAAAATAATCAAAAAAATTCAAAATATAAAGAAAAATAAATAAGTGAACCTACATTTACCTTTTAAAACTTCTGTGGCTTCACAAGAGATGAGGGAGAAGGGTTACTGGTTTTTTTTTTTTTTTTTTTTGGTTTTTCTCTGGTACCGGGAACCGAACTCACGACCTTGCGCATGCCAGGCAGGCGCTTTTGCCGCTGAGCTAAACCCCCAGCCCCGGAGAAGGGTTACTGTATAGAATGACTTTCACTATAACTAATAGAATCACTGTGTCTATTGGTTCAATGGAGTCTTCTTTCGTGCAACTCTAACAAGAAACTGATCCAGCGCCACTTGCGTTTGCCTTCTTCGGAGGATTTGCAGAAATGTGACACTGCATTGTCATTAAGCAAATTCATCATTCACACTGCAACAGCCTTATTTGGGTGGTACTTTTCTGCAAAATTTTGCACCGTTTCCTACATTTTACACATTTCTCCAATCATATTTGAATTTAGGGATCTCTGCCCCTTTTTCTCCTCCTCCTCTTCCATACCCTCTTGCTGTTGGGAGATGACCACTCACAATCCCAAAGCAAGAGAAAAAGAGAAGAACCATTGGCTCAGTTGTGATCATGTGACAGGGAGAGAACCATTGGCTCAGTTATGATCATGTGACATTTGCTATCACGTACTACTTCTATTGCAAGACACTGCTCCTTTATCAAGCTAAAATTTACTAGAAATGTTTGCTCATCTTGCATGAGACTCACAGAAAAATTACATGCAATCCAACATTTTACTGTATTTCAAATGAAATTCTCTAAGAGTATATTTGAGTTTAATCTAAGTTTTAGTTCTCTCCAGAAAATGGGATACAGCAATCCAGTGGAACCTTTTAAAGTATAACAAAAGAAAAGTGACTTTGTTGGGCTGTAAGGTTTCCTAATATGTTTTCAATAATAGCAGTAATTGACACAGGTTAAATGTTTAGAAATGCACTTGCTTAGAAGAATTCTGATAATAATATCTGTTTTAAATTCTCATTACGTTAATGAAACACCTGCATGTTTGTTGGAAAAAGGTAAGGAAGAAGCAGGTAAAATGGTGTATAATTTGCAAGGTTCTCATCAGACATATCCCCAATAGTTCTCAACTACAAAAGAATTCATCAGTAGACAAAATTCTATTGGCACAAGAGCATATCACTGCACCGAAGTCCCAGGATCTCAATTAAGAGATGTTATTCTTAAAAGAACAAAACTATAATGCATGGATCAAACCTGCCTTTTTTGCAAGTTCTTCCAAGGGATTATTTTTAAATTGATGTTGATGCCAGAAGAAGAGCAAACACCTTCCATTTGAAAGTGGAACAGAAAGACAGAAGCAGGTGGTCCAACAGCTAAGCTGGCAACACGCCTGGCCAGTAGCCAGATCCCCTGAATTCAGTGGATCCCCCGAATTTAGTCTTGGCTGAAGTCACCAGGGTCACGACTGCACGGTGGCCAGTCCCACCTTGACAAGCGATGCGCTTGAAAGATAAGGAAAGCCATTGCATAGAAACGTTCAATTTATTAGAGACTCCGTGAATGCAGTAATGTACATTAAGAAATCAGCCCATCAACTTAAAATGCTCACGGCAAACAGAGGAGTCAAGAAAATCACACAGACACCATTTAGTGAGGAAAGGGTCACATATATTCAAATATTTTAAGTTATCGATAACTACCAATTCCACACTGTCAGAGATCACTCAATGCCTCTGTGCCTTTGTACCATTTGCTCAGGCCCAACCTGAATATACCTGAGTAATGCAATTAACAACTCTGTGCCTTAATTTTTCTTCAAGGAAAAGAAAATGAACTACTTTCTAAATAATCTCTTATTATCTCTTTAAACCTTTTAATGTTATCATTTACAATTAAATCTACTTGACTTTCTCCTGTGCTAGCAGATGTCCCACCAGCCACTTCCCACTCTCCATAATTTTAGGTGTCAAACCAAATAAGGATCTCAATTATACCTAAACTATAATTTGAAAACTACATTACTTTTTTGTATCATTGAACCCACCACATTTCACATTTTCTGGTGTAAAAATACAACTGGCTATGAGTATTTAAAATATTCTCTCAATTTGGACTACTAGCTGACTAGTAAAACTCAAGCTATCGATCAAGTTTTAAACTGCCTTTAAATGATTAAATTTGCTGTAGACCAATCCAAAATGAGTTCTGGCAACTGTGCACAACTTCAGTAATGTAAAGTGTCTCTCATTTAGACGACACTGAATGAGGTGAATGTTTTCCATCTTAAACCCACTACACCTATTCCGGTATCTGTGATTTCACCTGGATATACTGTTTGGATTTCTGCAAATAAAAGTCTCAAAATCACTCCCTTTCAATAATCTGCTATCACATGCACACAAAAATTCTTTTAAAAATGAGTAAGCATAAGGGAAATAGGCAAAGTGAACACTGACCACAGCTGATGAAGAGAATAATACTGGGATTCTATTTACAACTATATTTGCAAATCAGTGAAGGGGAAAATCAGGTACATCTGTTGTCCCAGTTTGGAACAGAAGTCCATGAAAAATTACAATTTAAGCATCGCAGACCAAAAAAAACAAAAAACAAAAAAAAACCCACAACACCACCCTGTGTGGTCCTGCATAGGAAAAAACACACGCACACACATTTGCATTCTCACTATCTTTACAAAGCTGTAATCTTTCAACTAGTAGCAACAGCTTGAAGGATGCAATTTTAAACAAAGATTAAAGTGCTACTTAGAAGGGATGATTTAAAACTCAGAAAGATTAAATTGAGACTTTTACAATCCAAATATTTTATTTTTCTAAAAGAAAGCATGTTCTACGGAGCAGCAGATTAAAAACTATTCCGTGGTTGACTCATGAAATTTCTGAAAATACCATCCAACACCCAAGAAATGTAGAAGTAGGAGACAAATGCCAATTATGCATTTGAGGATCATCCCAGGCCTTATGTTTTCCTCCCCTTCTCTGCTGTAGCCTTTGGTGAGACTCCTGGCCTCAGTTCCAAAGTACAAATCAGTCCTAGGAGAAGTGGATACTTGTATTTCTCAAATGCAAACACAAAATGGCCATAGCAGATAGGAGGTGAGCGATAAACGACCACTGCTCACTAAGCAGCCTGATCCCGGAGCTGACCAGCACTGGGCAGGACTCACCTACAACAGCCACATAATAGAAGCTCTATGAGTTTGCACACTGAGCAAGTCTGCGAGATACTATAAATTCCATCAACAGTTTTTTTCCTTAAATAAAGTTTCTTAGGCTTCCAAGCCTCTGATTTATACACAACCACTATGTGGTTGTTATCATCTCCATTCCCAGAAGCAAAATAGAAAGGCAGCAAATTAAGGAGGGAAGGGACTACAAGAAGCAACAATGAAAATTGTAACTGATGGTCTGAAAACAAAAAGGGAAAGAGAAGCACAGAAAACATTTTTGAAGCACATATATTTAGGGTTATGTAGTATAGGAGCAAAACATACAGACCTCAGTAACTCCAATGACATTACTATATTACAGAACAAACAGTGCCTTCGTAACGATGACCTCAGTTACTTACACAAAAGGTTAGGCTGTATTCACAATGCTCTTGGAGGGAAAGGATATTTAACATTTTTTACAATGTTCTTAAAACTGCATTTAATGGGAGTACTAAAAGGAGACTTTTAGGTACCCAGAAAACTTAACAAAGTAATTAATTAAATAACCTATGATATTTTAAAGCCAAAATCTCTCTCCACAAATAAGTATTAAAATATTGAGATATACACAAATACTGTATTGTCAGTATTTAAGCACCATTTGTGCTTAAATAAAAAATTTGCATTTCTGCCTCAGTGATCGAGTCATATATTCTACCTGACGACCACTGCCAAGCATTTAAAATAGGTCAGTGACATGAAAATTCTCTACAGACACAATCCAATTAAAAAAAAAAAGTTAAACTGACATGAACGTAGATTGGAACTACTTCCACTAAACACCCCCAACTTATTTTCAAAGACCTGGTAAGTACTTTCAATTTTAAATGTTAGAAAAACTTTCACAAACAGTCCTGACCCTTGTTCAAAGCACACATATTTCAAAATCATGCCTCAATGGCTTAAGCCGCTGCATTTTCAGATCACATTGGCAAGGCTGAACGGTTCACTTCTAATATTAATTTTCCTCTTAAATGGAAAAATAATTAACCTATTTCCCATAAAGAAATAACTAATGAATACAATCACAATCTGCTCCATAGAATTGAAAAGGAAAACTATAAAAATGAACGGTAGTAAGAATTTTGAACATGTCATATTATTTCACTAAATAAAATCCATATAAACATGTATTTTGTAACTTTTATATATTTACATTTTTCCTTCCTCTTTAGCATATTTGATCCACAGGGGGGAAAAAATCACACATTACACAGATGTAAGTTATAAAGGATAACATAAATGGCACACTACATTGAGCACAGGATCTAGGAGCTAGAATTTTACCAAAATTCTGCATCCAAATAGGTACTCTCCACCCCTATTCCAGCCCGTGCCCACTTTATTCATATAAACCTTGAAAATGTGTCCATATTATTATAACTGGAAAAAAATTCCCACATATTTCAGATAATTCCTCTAGCTGCTTTCTCATTTTCTAGGGCTGCCATTACGAATTACCACTATTGGGCACCTTATATAACAAAAATTCATTTTCTCACAGTCCAAGATTTTTCTGTAAGTCCAAGATCAATGTGGCTTCCTCTAAGGCCTTGCAGTTTGACTTGTAGATGGTCACACACTTGGCTGTGTCTTCACCACCCTAGTGTGTGTGCCTGTCCCATTTCTTCTTCTGGTAAGGATACCAGTCAGACTAGAATATACACTAGATGAAAGCCCCGCCTAAACGATCATTTTAATTCAGTCCCCTGTTCAAAGGACCTATCACTAAATGCAGTCATAGTCTAAGGAACCTGGTTTAAAACTCTAAAATGTAAACTTGGAAGGGTTGTGGATACAGTGTAGCCAATAGTACTGTCCAAATGAAATTTAAAACAAATATTCCAGGAAGTTTTCTATGCTGTGCATTTTGGGATTTTTTTCAGAACAATTTAAGGAAATATCCTCCACCTCGAAGGCTAGCAGTCCTTTGGCCAAACTAAAAAAGTAACTTCAAAAAAACAAAAGAAAAAGAAAATTCCTAGAACAAGAAAAGCTAGATGCCTTCTCTGTACTACAAAGGCTTGCTTTAAATGCCAGCCTCTCGCTGGGGGTCCTACATCATATCCCTGTAAGCAAGGAGTTCTGACCAGCTCTCGTAGAGGCCCTGTCCTCTCTAGTGGCAAGTGAATCACTGGAGGGGCCTGACCCCAGATACAGGCCAGGTAACCCCCATTTCCATATAGAAAGAGAACCAGAGTATCTAAATGCCAGTGTCAGAAACAAAGGTCAAAATGAGGCCAACTGTTCCCTCCAAAACTAGGCAGTATTACTTAAAATTACAGCAGTTCTTATTTTTTAGTATTTATATTCCACAATAGACAAGTGTATGCACAATCTGTCATTTAGTGAAAAACTCATAACATTAAATGGTAAATATTAAATGGCCTTGCTACTGTAAGAATATATAAAATATATAAAGATAGGAAGGAAACACCTTAAAGAACAATAGGTTATTTCTGATAGTGAGATTATAAATAGATATTGATACTTTTCTTCATGCTTTTTGGTATTTCCAAATTTTCAACCTTAAAGTGTTAAACTGTATTTTCTCCTATAAAATGCAAAGGTAAAAATGAGAACCTGTTGTAAAAAAAACAAGAGACCCTACAGATAGATAAGAACCCAGAGGACATAGTCTCAGAGCTGAACCAACTAAGCAGCAAGCTTCATCACCTCACGTGATCCTGCAGGACAACCAGTCTGATCACATGAACATGTATCATTTCACTGATACCAGAGACATCTGGCATGTCAACAGCTCAAAGGCCAACCAATGATTACACAGAATCCAGTGTAATCTCTCTGACATTCTATATATTCGCTTGTTACTGTAGTGTCAGATTTTACATTCTGTCCAAAATCCAGGAAAGAAAAAAAAAAACCTGCTAAATAGCATACTCTCCCTCATGCATTTATTGTGTGACAAAGAAACAGCAAAAGCGATGACTCCCCACCCCCTCCCCGATTTATAATTACTTTTCCATGTTTCAACGCAACTCCAGGGAAGGAGGAAAATGCCACTTCCAGACAATAGCCCTTGTTGTACTAGATTATTTTCCATTGTCTCTTTCTAAAGACTTAGTGGCGAGGCAGCTGTTTTGTAGGCAGCAGACCCTCTTATCCTGGTTCCCTAAGGAATCATTTCCTAAAGAGATTAATAACAGAGCCAAACAGAAGTGGCTTTGAAGCCTGCGCTGCTCTTTTAAAGGCAGTCAGCAGCTAGTTCAAAAGGGTTCCACTGGGATCTAGTCTGGTTTCCCAAATAGTAGTTGAACAATATTTAGGAATCACACCTGCTCCCGAAGACTAGTGCATGCTCTGAACACACTAAAAAGAACTACAGGAGACCCTGGTCATAGCTATGTCAGCTGAAGAAAAAAGCCTGGAAATGCCCACAGGCAACTGCTGACCCAGCAAAATCCCACAGCCAGACATGTTACTGGCTATTCCAAGTAGAGAATAGTGTCTGAGAAAGACTACCTGAGCAAGATTATGTCCAGCAACTCAATGGCCAAAATAAGTAAGTCAGGACAGCAGACCTGGGTCCCTGGAAGAAGGGAACAGACCAGGATCTCCTGCAACAGCTCCAAACAGGTGACCCATCTGGATGCTTCAGAGCAGACCCTGTGGCCTTCCTCTGCAGGTTTTTCCTTCCTCCTTACCCCTCTCCACCTCCTATCTGCACGAACTCCCTCTGGATTCTCCACCGGCTTCCTTCTCTGCCTCAGGCATTGTTTGATTATGGCCAGGACAGGGCCATCTCCTGACTCCCTCCCTTTCCTGGCTGAAGACCTTCAACTCTTCAGTCAGCTCTGAGACTCTGTGGTATCCGGTCAGATAAATGTTGCACAATCTGACATGGCTTTTATCACTGAAAACAAATTGTTGACATACGCCCAGGCTGGAATACACTGCTCAGTCCTCTAAACACACTCGGTCTTGAGCTCTGTGCTCCGAAGGGCTTTCCTGATTCAGAAGTTTATCCAAGTCACTGGTCAACTTAAGTCTCAGCTGCTATCACTCTACCAGGGAAAGGTATGCAGGCACCATCTCCTACAACATGACAAGCTCATGGAATTTTACCTTCATCTAGCAAAAGGATCAAACTCCTTCTATCATCACACTAGAACAATGGAATACACACAAGTACAGTCACATGTGCAAATGTACACAGGCAAATAAGAGGAATCAAAGATTTTTAAAGAACAATTATAATTACAAATTTTCACCACCATCTTAGCAGAGTGGACAGTGCTTTCTCCAATACCCTTTACTGTGACCCCAAATGGCTCCAGATTGGGTACAACTGGGTAATTATACCCAATTTTAAGGCTACTTCTCGCTTCCACATTGTATTTCCAGGTGATTAGCTCCTCGCCTCACTAGGTGATGCTTTATCTCAGTGCTCTCTAAAATGCTTTTGTCTGGATATCTGTTAAAGAATTGCAACAATTGGGGGCTTTGGATTTAGCTCAGCGGCACAGCGCCTGCCTGGCAAGCGTGACGTCCTGAGTTCGATTCCCGGTACCAGAAAAAAAAAGAATTACAACAATTATGTTTCCCCTTGTACATTTTTAAAGTGGGTATCTTAATAATATTTCTCATTTCAAGTTTAAATAGTGAAAAAGGATTTATATTACCAAGATATCAAATAAGAACACTTAAAAATTAAACTATAACATGATTATCTAACATGTATCAACTGAATCAAAACACCAAACTATCTGCTCTTTTTCATTATACATGGGAAAACACACACACTCACACACACACACACACCTGGAAAAGTTTTGTGTTACAGAAATATTTTCCTTATTTCTTGTAATTCTTGCATTGTTTCCATTCCATTATCTGTTCCCCAGAAAATTTTAATGTAAAATATGTTTATGCTTGAAAGTTTTATTAATCATTCTACCATACATCTCTGTAAATTAAGCATACATAAAATACGTATGCAACTTATTGAAAATTATTATATGTAATAAATATCATATGATGCCAGAAAATAAACAAACAAAAACTACATGTAAATATTTTATGGTCACAGGAACTTTTTAAATTCACATACATAAAAAAGAAATGAAAATATTTTTAGTTTCTGGTGACTATAAAACTCTATTTCTTTAGTTGGGTTAATCTATATTTGTTATTAGTTACATGCACTTGATAAAAACAAATACTATACATTTTATAAATGATTATTAAGAATAAAAGTAAATGTTAGCGGGGCTGGGGATTTAGCTCAGTGGCAAAGTGCCTGCCTGGCAAGCGCAAGGTCGTGAGTTCAGTTCCCGGTACCGGAGAAAAACCAAAAAAAAAAAAAAAAAACCAAAAAAAAAAGTAAATGTTAGCAGTGCAACTCTTAAGGAGACAGATCCGAGGTACTTTTTCCAATTAAATTAAGCTTCTGTAGAATAATAGTTCTAAAATTTACATCAATTTTATTCCTATCTGACCTTACCCTTTTTTAATCTAAAAGATGAGAAAGCTCACTCAAACAAATAACTACATGGAAATTCAAGTCTGCTATATTAACTTGCCTGAATAGTTTGAATTTCTTCTGGGATATATGCCAAAATAAATCTCAGGGTGATCTATCACCAAAATTATTTTTAATGATCAACTGACAACTCAATTAAGTCCTCTTTCAATTTTGTGGAAAATAAAGAAGTGGATGCCACCTGAATTGCAAAAGTATTTGTTATCCTGTCATTAGAGTCATTAATTTTCATCAACACCAAGACTTCTATTTCAATCTTTCCTTTGTTTGCAGCGCATGTGTTTTTCTGCTGTAGAGACCAAAGAGCACCCAGAAAGATGAAGGATGTAGGGGAGACATGCTTTTCTCCTGTCAGAGGACAAAAGGTCTACCAAGAAAGGAGAGTAATGTGGGTATGAAAATTGAGGACTGGAAAGAAAATGCTTTCAACCCACCCATTCCCTTACTACAGCTCCCAGTGCAAACCTGTCAGAAAGTCTCTGGGTTCATGAATCCCTGTCTGCACATCTCTGCTTGAGCCTACAGTGCTCTGTTTGGTTTGTACTCTAAAGAGCACATGGCAAAGAGCTTTGTTCTTTTCTATGGCAATGCCATGCTGTCTGCCTTCCCTCTCTTCCTATTAGGAATAATAATACTGAAATTTTAATGGCCCAATTTACTGGTGTGGAAAAATGTATTGGAAAAAAATCTCATACATATAATGTCTTTACTTGGCTACTGCAGAATCAAAACAGAAAAAACTGTATTTTGCATGAATCTGCCAATTACTTTATCTTAATTACAGCAATTTTTACCCTTGAGAGTCTTCTAACCACCAAGTCCTACTCAGTTACAATATGGGAACTGACTCATTATCATAAGCTGTCTCCTGAGTACCTGCTCCTCTTTCAACCAAGGGCATTTGCACTAAGAGCAGTATATTCAGTGTTGAGATTGCACATAAGACAAAAACCAGTTTGGTGGTGGTGGTTGGTTTGTTGTTTTATTAATGAAATCAGTACACACATGTTGGTTATCTAGGAGTGAGCAGCCTTACATACCACTTTCCAAGAACTTGGCTGAGCCAAACATACCTGTAAAGCCAGCTACTCTGGAGGCTGAGGCAGAGGAATTTCAACTGCACACCAAACTGAGCAACATTTTTTTACAAAAGGACTGTGAGTACAGCTCGAACACAGAGCACCTGCCTGGTAGGTCTGAGCCCATGGCTTCAATACTGAGTTCTGAAAAAATAAATAAAGCTTGGCCATAGTTGCCCTTTTCTGACCTAAACTGCCCTAAGTTACAGGAAGAGGGAGGTGGGGTGAGGATAGGAGGGAAAATAATTCTCCTACCAACCAATTTCTAACTCTAGACATCACTGTCCAACAACTGAGCTCCAGGCACACAATCACAGACAGAACAAGTAGTTGGGAGGAGACTCTGGAAATCAATATGGTGCTTGCCTACCCGCCATTAAAGATGTCAGCTGAGACTGAGAATTAAAGAGCTGTAACAGGGACCTAGAGGCTGTCACTGAGGTGCCCAGGGGTAACTAAACACAGGATGACACTTGGCACTTCTGCCTTCGTTGTACATCTGCCTCCTTTATTTTCTTAAAACTCTGGGTCAGATTCCTGCCCAGCTCTACTCACGGGCCTTAGGAGTGTCTGTCATCCAAAGTTGTTTAGCCCTAAACAACTCTCTTGTCCCCCTTGAGACTGAGGACATCCAGATAACAGAACTAAAGTCATCTGCATGATGTACAGGGTCAGCCAATGGCCAGCCTTCACAATGTCCAGGTCCAGGGTGATGCCTACAAGTCTCCAGTCACTGTCCTGAAACAGCAGTCCCCTCGCAGTCCAGGAGGGCAGACCCCTGCAGGCCACCCCATGAGGAGGTTGTCCCCAAGCAGGAGCCACTGCCCATGACGGGAACTAAGGCTGCCCAAGCAGGAGCTGTCACCTCATGATGGAACCTAACTGTCCCCTCTGGGGAGGGTGGCTGTCCCAGAATCTCCCAGAATCAGTCCTGAGATACTGATCAACCAGACAAGAACTTGACTGATATTACCTACACTGCGGCTATGTGAACTCCCCAGCTATGAAAATCCCCAAGCTTCATCTTCTCCCCATTTTCTATAAACCCCAATGCTTCTTCTGGCCTCTCAAAGACAGATCTTGAACCTCTTTCTCTGTTTCCCAGCAAGGCCATGCTGATTAAAGCTCCTCTCCTGCCCATCAGCACTGCTCCCTCCCCTCCTTGAGGAGCACTGGGGACAGTGACCACGCTGGGAATGCTGGGAATGTTAGACCCTGGAGCCAGGCGTAAATGAGTGAATTCTGAGGAGTCAGAGTCCTAGGCTCGACAACCAGTATCACGTAATACCGCACCTATGTGTCCTTGGGGAAGTAACCTTTCTGAGTTGAAGAGAGAGGTTCAGAAGCCGAGGAATGATAATAACAGCTCCTACCTGATGAGGCGATTGTGAGGAGCAAAGCAGCCCATAATGCTTTTGAAAACACTTAGCCTAGTGCCTGGGGGACAGAACTATTGGCTGCATAGTAAGCAGCTACTGTTGAACTATCCACATACATCTGCAAACTTATGTCCTTGGAAACTGATTCATAGATATGTCGACTGCAATAGGGAACATTGATTTTTTTTTTTCCCACAGAAATTTTAAGTAAATCCTTTTACAAGGTTAAACACAACAGTCACTCATTAGAAGAACTTGAGATCTTTAACACAGCATTAGATTCCCTTGAAGGAAAGGACACCTGTTTTGCAGAAATGATGCTCTTCGTGCTATCTGGTAGTCTCTTGGGCACCAGCCCTCATCCGCAGATGCACGTGCGTGCGTGAGAATACAACACATCCTGAGACACTTACCCCTGGTATTTTCATGACAAAAGTGCCATGGCTGTGAGGCCTTGATCCAGCTAATAAATGAGCCCTATTAAGGGCCAGCACCAGGACATGGGAGATCCTCTAACGCTTGGCACTAGTACCACTCTCTCAGTCCTCAACACCTTTCTGAAGGCTGCCTCTGGTCTCATTGTCATCCACCACAACGACAGATGAAATGCAACTTTGTGTTACAGAGGCCCAGGTAAAAGATTTGTAGTGTTCCCACTCGCAGATGTCAGGAGTTTGGACGCGGTGCTCATTTTGTACTTCTGAAGTGAGGCTTCGGATACACCTTTCTTCTTAGATTCTTAATAGTCTTAGGTCATTTTGTGACTTGAGGGAATGAAGAGCTTTGCCAGAAGAGAGTCAAGAAGGAAGACACGAGGAGACTAGAGCAGGGTTGTAGTACTGCGAGACAGAAGAATATAATCACCTGGAGAGTGTGGCTGGGTGATAAAGCAGTGCCTGGCATCACGAGGCCCTGAGCAGGATCCCTGCACACACAGGGAGGGTGGAGGTGCGAAAGGCAAGACAGAACAAAGAAAGGAAGCCAGCAACTTTCTGGCCCAGCCACACCTGGGCAAAAGACTCACTTCGCAAAACTCTGCACCTTCCTCCCCACTTCCCACCCCGACTACTCAGCCAGGAAAGAGCGGCAGAGAAGCAGCAGGGAAACAGCTCAACTGCAAACAATTTCCCCACCTCCCGCCTAAGTCCCAGACACCCACTAGTACACGCTGAGTTCCAGTCCAACAAAGAAGCTGCCTAAATAGGACAGCAGGACATCACTGGATTTCTGGTAGTAGCTTCTTACGCAGAAATGACCGATTCTGCACATTTATAAAAAAGAGATTCAAAAACTAAAAATGTATTTCCTAATCCTCAGCCATCACAGTCCCCTTCATTCCTCTCCTTCATCCTCCATTCAGAATCACAGACGAGCTCAATGAGATGCAGAATAAGTATGCCCATGGAGCTGGCTGCCAAGTCAGAAGTTTCTTTTTTGAGACAGGGTCTTGCTATGTAGTCCAGGCTGGCCTTGAACTCATTGCCTGCCTCAGCCTCCCAAGTGCTGGGATTACAGGTATGCATCACCACACCCGGCCCAGAAACCTCTGCGTAGATTCCAGTATGCTAAATCATCCACAGGAAATCAGGATGCCAAAGATGAAGATGCAGCAACTTCAGACATAAAATGAAACTACGATAATTAAAAAGAAGGGTTTTTTTGTTTGTTGTGTTGGGGATTGCATTCATGCTAGGAGAGCTCTCTACCACTAAGCTAATCTCCAGCCCCAGTTTTTTCTTTTTAAACTGTGTTTGGGTTTAGCAAACTCCTCAAAAGTTATCATACAAAGCACTCAAAATGTTTACTTAAGATATTTAATAGAGATAGAAATGCCCACAGAAGAAAATCTAAGTCCTCTCTAGACAAGAAAATCTAATAGACTCATAGATATCAAGTAATAAATACAGTGTTAATATACCACTGTTTGTTAGGGAATGTCAGTAAAATAGCCAGCATAAAAATTTTTGCTTTGTTTTCTTTTTTTTGGGAGGGGGGGCGCTGGATACATGAACACAAAAACTCAGAAGCAAATTAAACTCATTTGGTACTCAAAGAATTCTCTCAGAGAATATGACCACTTCAAATGAAGTTTTTCTAGAATTGCTCATGATTTTTTGACACATAAGGTCACCTCAAAATTTTTTCTTCCAACCCCTACAAAAAAAACCCAGCTTAATTAGAAATATGGAAATTAAAATGGCAGTTCTACTGTCAAGATTTAGGAGATTATGATAGCTTTATTTAAAACCCCTCAAAATCAGGGACATAAGCAGTGAAACAGACGTCAACGGCGGGATGAATATTAAACACAGGCTCTTATCAATTCAGCATAAACACTTTCAAATCAGAGTCATCGTATTATATGAACTTCTGACAAGTTGTTAGTGAGCCGACAAGTTGTCAATCCAGGCTCTAAAGCGGGCACCCTGGGGAGGGCGGGGAGGGGGGGCAGCAGCTTTGAATTCTGCAATACCGCAAGTCCAAAAGTCTAACACAGAGCACTCCTGGCAAGCAAATTCCAAAGTAAAAGCTAAAATTTGACAGCTTCAAAGTCAGCCACAGAGTACTTGTCAGTACCAAGTTCCAGTAGTGCCTTCTTCAGAAAGCTGATCCCAAGAGAAACCACACCCACTAAGCACAAGGTTAGACAGTGGCAGAACCGGCACAGAAAGCCAGCAGCAGCACACCTCCACTTACAACTCCCGAAGGCTGTGAAAACGACCCTAGAGACTCCTCCCTTCCCAAACCACAAAGGAGCAAAAATTTCAGGAAAACAGAGGCACTGTACTCGCTTCTACCCTCTTCCTTCAGCAAATAATCTTTTCCCCCTCAGTTCTGGAAATTGATCCAAGGGCCTCTCTCCACAAAGGGCTACATGTCCGGCCCTTTGCTGAAGATGCAGCAATTTATTTTAAAATTTTGAGACATGGTCTCACTAAAGTTGCTCCCCTGGGCTCAAATCTGTGATCCTCCTACCTCAGCCTCTTAGGGTGCTGGGATTACAGACTGAAATGCTGCTCTTCCCAGCTTGAAAGGAAGTACGAGTTGGTCCTGTGGCTTCAAAGTGTATGGAAACCAAACCTATACACATGCAGTTAAAAGACACTGGCTTTTCCTGGAAAATCATCTCAGAGAAGAATAAGGCCCATAAGCACAAGCCTTACAGTCCCTTAGGGAGCTCTGCCAATTCCCGGATGTTAGCATGAGTTCCTGGCAGTTCACACGAGGCACTGTCCCCGTGACAGCTTCTCGGGGTCCCTACAGTGATACTCAGCATTTGTGGGTAGGTATCGTTCCCCCACCTTTAGGGGAGAGCTGGTAAAGTGGACTGGTTTATGTATCAAAGCACTGAAAATGGATTCCCAGTTCATAACTCTTGTCCCTATAGGAAATATCCTCGTGATGGTGATATGGCAGTTATTTTCCTGAAATTTGGAAAAATCCCTTACAATAGCCACAGTTTTAAAGCAAAACATTGTCATGGTTGAGCTGGATTATCAACTTGATTGGCAGAGAGCCATCAAAAGCTTAGTAAAGTATACTTTTTGGTGTGTCCAGGAGGGTCACGAAGTGTGACCTTGGGGACACACTTATCTGGTGCCTGGACTTTCTTCTTCTGGCACTGTTCTCTGGCTCTGCTTCCCAGCCACTATGAATTAATCAGGTTTGCTCTGCCATGCCCTTCCATCATGGTGTTTCTGCCTTGTAGGCAGCTGACCATGGACTAAACCTCTGAAACCATGAGCAGAACTAAACCTCTCCTCTTTTAGTCACATGTCAGATATTTTCAAGAATGGAAAAGCTAACAAGGATGGAGACACTTCTTACACAAAAGGTGGGGGAGTCAGCATGATGGCTTGCACATAACTTTTCTTCTTGAGCAAGTGAATATTAGCAAGTCTGGATAAACTAGAATATTTGGATTAACTCTCAATATTGCTGATTTTTGTTCATGTGATGTACTGCTATCACTTTACTAGCAATAATATCTAATGTTGGAATGAAGAAACAAGTACATTGCTGGCAGTATAAAATGGAACAGCTTTCTAAGAAGATAATGTGCATGACCTACACAAATTTTAAGTGTGAGCTCCATCTGACCCAGCAATGCCACATTAAAGATTTTTTTTCCACAGAGTACTCATCCACATGTGTTATATAAATGCAAAACTATTTGAAGAAGCACTGTTCAGAATAACAGGATATTGGAAACCTGAGGGTGAACTGTTTAAATTATAATACATCCCTACTGTGGATAAGTATTCAAGTACTAAAAAGAAAAGGAAACAGGAAGCAAGATCATGGGGTTGAAGAGGACAGAATAGTAGATGCACCTGTATCTCAAAGAACTTTTTTAAGAAAATGTTGTTAATGTACATATACAACCCCCTGAGAATTGTGTTGAAGGACTATAGCAGAGCCCAAAGGGCCTATGACAAAGTAGTGAGTGTGCCTGTGGGACAAGAATTTGAGGCACTAGGGCACAGAACAAGAACTGCAGCTGTCACCTTGTCACTCGCCCTTGTCACCTTTTGGGCTGTACACCGTATGCAGTCAAGTACAACACTTGAGAGTGTAGATTCTGAACACACACCACCTGCCTTCAAGTACCACTTTTACATACTTGCCCAAGATGATCCCAGACAAGTTATCTGACCTCTGTACCTTAGTTTCTTGAGCAGAAATATGGTATTAACCCTTCCTAATTCAGAGAGCTGTTGTGATACAAAGAACTTAGGTATGGAACGCCGTAGTCCTCACATTTAAGTATGATTATTATTAATCTATATATACTTTTTCATGCAAGTTGATTTTAAAATAAATTTTAAAGACAATTGGGTCTATAATGTATAGATGGAAAGGTGTCTCCATGATAAAATGTTTTTTTAAAAAGTTACAGAACATAAAGGTCATGTAATGACCTTTTTAAAAATACACCAACAGAAGAGGATCTAAGAAGGTCTACCCCAAAAAGCATTAATAAGGACAATTTATGAGGAGAGCACCAGAAAGAGAAGACATCGGCTTGACACTACACTCCTCTGTACTGTTGAACATCTAATCACAAGCATGTATGAAGTCACGTATACAGGAGAAATAAACAGAGTCCACAAAGCACCAAAGCCTCCCTTTACTAAGGAAGCTAGTCTAGCAATAAATAACATCCCTTTCACCCAGTGGAGAGGCAGAGGAAGTAGGTCCAACTCAAATGCCAGCTTTCTGACCAGTACTCCACTTGTAAGAACAGAGGTGTACAAACATTTGTCTCAGGATCAAGGCACAGTACACACGATCTAGAACATGAGACACAGAATACAATGAGAACACAACAGTGTCTTCCGGAGTTGTGCAACAGAGTAGCCATGGGACTACACAATGCCCTTGTTCAAGTGAGCAAAAGAACTGCCCGGGCCCTAGCACAGCTGGCCAGGCCCAGTGGAGCTCTGGCCGGCTTCCAGGTGCCACTTGCCCCCTTCATGAAGTACACAAACCACATCACTGTACACAGGCCCTGCCTAACAATCCCCTATACTAAGCTTAGGTCTCCAGCAGGCCTCTGGCAATGCCACGAATCTTTCCAATCAGAAGGCAGCCTCTCTGTAGAGGGCAGAGCTCCTTAGAAAGGAGAAAGCCAGGCCAGCCCAGTCCAGTCTTTCAAACTCACCAGCCAATCGCCAATAAAGTGAGGAAGGGAAGGAGAGAAAGGGAAGAAAACAGGCCACAAGTGTTTCTTTAATGGAAGGTCCTCCCCTTGGGAACAAAAGGAGGGGGAACCAAGTGTTAGCTCTTAACCAAGACATTATGAAGAAAAGGCATTACCTTGACTTTTTATAAGGCAGGATTATCAATAAAACATGCAAACCAGAAGGGGTAGAAAAAATTTTAAGCAAAGCTATTGATAGAAAAGCATTACAGCATCTACTCACAACAGAAAAGCCACGTGACCTTGGCTGTCCTGCCTTAGCTGAAAACAGCAGGCATGCTTATTGCTTTGTCACCCATGGAATTCTGTGTCTCAGCACTTAAACCTGGGCTTCCCAAAGAGGGCATTATGAGTACACGGGATGGGCATTCCATCCTTTTGAAGGCCATGTAGCATTCCTGCCCAATAAATGCCAGTGGGACTTTCCAATGACTCCTTTCATCCAACAAAACACACTGCTAAACATGCCTGAGAGAAGGGGTAGAGGGTGGACTCTGATCTGACTGAGAACCACTGATTCATAGTGGAGTATGGTAATTGTAAAGCGTCAGCTACAGGAAGACAATGTTTAAGGAATAAGCCACATGCTCCCCAGACATTCCCGGCATACCTTTAGGCTTCCCTGCTTCCCTTATGCTCTTTCTTTATCCAAGAATGCCCTCTCCCATTTCTCCTCCTACTTAACTGTGACAATCCCTTCTCAGTTCCATCCAGCTATCTCTCACCTTCTCTAAGGCACAGGTGTCCACCCAGGCATGAAAGGCCCTTTGTCATGCAAACTTTGTCATGCAAACTTAAAATGTATCTGCCTCTCCTAGGACCATAATCAGTGATCCCACTTGAGGTCTTTGGAGTTCCCAGTCACGTCTGCACCCACTGCACATTGCACAAACCCTAACCATATTAACAGGTGAGTGAGTTTCTAAGCTCTGTGAGGTCTGAGAACCCTCTGTTCCCCACTGGAGACTCGAGCACCATGGCGGGCACACACGACAAACTCCCACATCCGCAAGTACAGCACAGGCACAGCTACAAGGGCAACCACTGCTTGCTGACACATCTGGACAGGGCCAAATTTTTCCAATTGCTCCTCTCCTGACCTACAGGCACCGCCCACAGGTGCAGCTTTCACAACTCCTTCTCAGAGCAGCACCGCGGTCTCCAGCATGCCCTTAAAGGTGTTGCACAGTACACGTTAGTATAGCCCTTTGATGAATTCAAACTAATTTGAGCTTAAGAACACATACTCTCGGGCCAGGGATATAGCTCAGTGGCACAGCGCCTGCCTGGCAAGCACAAGATCCTGAATTCAATTCCCAGCACCAAAAAAAAAAAAAAAGATATAAACTCAGAACACATACTCTCCAATTTGTCTTTCATTTTTATTCTCCTTTCCTTTTTTGAACAAAAGATACAAGCTACCTTCTTTCGGCTAGTTTCTTCTGGCTCACTGGTGACTCCTTCCTGACAGTGGGTCTCTGTGTCAACAGACATACACTTGTACCGGGTTCCCAGAAGGGTGAGCAGGTTCTAAGCTCTGAGAGGGGCTTCCTGAGGGACTCGAGAAGGCTTTCCGCTCCTTCACAATCTCCAGAAATAACTGTGTAACACATATAATCCCCCAAAGAGTTACAGAGGGTCTTTAGAGACAAGGTTATGGATGATGTCATCACCAACTGTTCGAACTTCTATCTTGAACTCAAAGTCCTCCATAATAATTCCTTATGGTTATAAAGCACTTGATCATTTATACAGCTTCATAAAAATGATCTCACTTGATGATGACAATTACATTGTGGATAAACAAGACAAGTAGTATTATCCCTATTTACAGAGCAGGAAAGTAAAGTTTAGAACTCTTTTCATATTTTAAACACTGATGGGGGCTACAGAAATGATAAAGATGCCATAGAAAAACCAACAGTACTAACTTTGAGAGTAACCAGTACACCCTGCAGTTGGTCTTGCGAACGCAGCACCCACATATGGGCCACACACTGCCGTTCTCACCTAAAGATGGAGACCACGAAGCAGGATCTGGCTGGATTCACTACTTAATACAGACAAGCACATGAACAAATCATGTGGTAGACTGCAGACATGGACAATAAGTACACAGAAAAAAACTAGACAGTCCTTCAAACAAACAGCAGAGCTGGGCTGTCTTGACATTTTATTTGAGCTCTAATAGTCCCATCATTTTCTGTGCCTTAACTGTCATCATTTAAAAAGGAACAACCTACTCCATCTACCTTGTAAGAGGCTAAAAGGTTCAAACAGGACAAGTAAAAAAGCATTCCAAAGAGCGAAACATCTTGTAAAAACGGAACGGGGTATTATCATTCTACACGCAAGAAAGTGATAACTTAAGCATATAAGTCATATTTTGTCTATGCTTCCTTTACAAGGAGTCAGAATTGTGTCACCAATAATAAGCTATCTAAGACAAAGGTCACTTGAAATAAAAGATATAGTCTGACCACGACACGAAAACTAAACAATGGTATTACTGTCAGCTGTCCCTTGTGCTGCCACCGACCCATCCTACAAGACAGGCTGTCCTCCGTCCATGTTCTACTTTCACAACCTATTCCTTCCCATATGAAGAAGGCACGGTCCTAAACTACCAACCCAGTCTCTCATAGATCACCTGACAACCACCACTGCAAGGTAGCAAGGACCACCTCAGCTGTACACTTAGGGCAGGTGGCTGGAGTCCCAGCTTCCGGGAAACACACCCTGCTCTGCTGAGTCCCAGCCCACAATCCCTTCTGATGTGCCTTGCTAGTGATAGGCTGGAACATCACTAGAGCTCTCCACAGGGAACAGATGGTCAGAGGCCCAACCCAGCACACTGGTTTCAAGTCATCCACTCTCCAACTAGTATCAGTAGTCAGTCACCTTACATGACTGCATCCAGTGGAGGTGCCTGGTCTAAAAAGAGCTAATAAGCTGGCAATGCTTACTATCAACTCTATCAATCACTTGGCTTTATGGTAAAGGACACTCTGGACCCTCCCTAGCCCCATAGCACCAGCACCAACCCAAAACAAAACAAAGGAAGAACAAAAACACTGCTAGGGAAACACTGTAATACAGTGGTCAAGATATCAGCCTTGAAATCTGACAGCAAACACAGCTCCAAATGCATTATACTTGTGATCTTGACAGGTTCTGTAACATTTCTGTGCCTCAATTTCTCATTTAGAAACAGGGATGATAAGAACTGTATCCACACCACGCAGTTGTCGCAAGCCCTGAATAAAATAATACACGTACAGCGTTGGCCCACTGCCTAACACACAGTAAATGAGAGTTCAGCAAATACTTACTAATACTATAAAATCAAGGTATTGCCTATAATAGTGTATATCATCACAAAATCTGGTGGCATGAATAATTTGAAGTCAAATTAACATCAGTACTTAGTAAAAATGTAAATGCAAAAATCTTCCCATTGTGCTGAGTGAGACACACAGAGAAAGGGCAGCATTTTTTTTAATTTTAAAGAGGAAAAAAATATAACAAAATAACAACGAAGACAAAAACAATACACCAAAACAATAAAAATGATACAGAATTTCAAAACATGATGATAGGAATTAACAATGGTTATTATATTGCAAGGGCAGCATTTGAATCTAATGTTCATCAAATACGCTGCAATAGTTCACCTTCTTGCAAATATTAAAAATATTCTCCAAGAACTCTACTTTGGAGGGTGACCAAGTTTCAGAGACAGATAAAAGAAGTTATTTATTACATAAAGACATTCAGCAAATATGCCAGAGTTATCAGAAACAGATAATAAGGGAAAGAGGAGCCCCAAAACATTTTGCACATACTGGTTCTTCTTTCTCATTTCAGGAAGCAGTTAATGCTGATGCCTAGAAAAAAAATATTTTTCAAAGTTAAGTATGAGACAGAGTACCATTTACCAGTTATCTTTTCCTTCAAATCCTGCTTAAAACATGCAACCGTCCAAATAAATTTTAAGTGTCCCAAGACACCAAGAAATTACAAAACTCAATACCAAAATAATTCATGTGTTACAATCATAATTATTTCTAGCTTAAAAAAATAGTATTCTTATAGAAAATTCTGGTAAATTACTTAAAACATTTCCTGAGTTAATCTAAAAGGGGAAAAAAAAAATGAAAATTCTGAGTTCAGTCAGTTTGATGTTCCCAAGAAAGACTGACCTCCATCAATTACTTTTATGCAAATAATTTTCAATGCTTTTAAACAATATCTACATTTCCTTAGCTTGGGAGGTCTTTCCTCTACACTCACCGCATTTTCATTTTCATATCTGTTTCTGTGGAATAAAACTAAGAAATGCTTTCTCTGTTTCTACCCGCCCCCCCACCTCTTTTTGCCCGTCTTTGTCTGATCTCCTCTAGAGAACCAGCCAGAAATGGCAAAGGACAGCAGGGAAAGGAGAGTCTGATTTTACCCTCAGAAGCTCTCTCTCAGGTGGAAAATAAGAATGACATGCCAGGATGACATTTTGCCTTGCGTCACAATGATTAATACTCCTAATTTTTTCCAATTAGAGGAGTAAATGTAACCAGTCAGTGAAATCTGACCAATCTTGCACAGTATGGTCAGTGAGTACTATAATTTGGATGTGGAATGAGCTCTAAATTGATTCTTTTCCTTTCGACAGCTAAATGCAATGTATTTTCATCCCTCAGCTTTTTTCCACAACAAAAAAGAAACCTTTCAAAAAAAAACTGAGTTACTTCCAAATCTCTGAATTCACAACGTAACTCAAAAATAGAGAACCGAGTTTAGTTAGTTTAATTGAAAAAGCTAATAATGACATTGGGAAAGCCTTATTAGGGACAGGAAGACTTACCATATTTATCAAATACCAAAAGCACAGAACCAAATTCTACAGGAAATTGCCTCAGAGCTTCAAGATATAGCAAAAAGTAAAACTGTCCGATAGAAGAAGCTCCTAGGAAAAGTAAATGTCTCGTATAGTTCACCTCAGCTACCTGAACACAGACCAAAACTTTCAAGTACAGAATATCCTAGAGGAATGACGGCCAACCTGTTAGAGCTTTCAATGATAAACAGCCCTAACATACAAATCTAACATTTTAGAAACTGAAGAAACAAGTCCGGGAGATAGCTCAGCAGCACAGCTCCTGTCTGGCAAGCACAAGGTCCTGAGTTCAAGTCTCGGTCCGAAAAAAAAAACAAAAGAGGCAAATTTAAAGGAACTTGGAAATCACCTCACCAACTGTATCATTTTATGGCTCAGGCCCTAAGAAGATAAATGCATTGCCTGAGTTCATACAGTTATTATTTAAGAACCAAAATTAGAACCCTAAATTCTTATTTTCATAAGATAAACTCCTGTTAACCTTTACAGGTACTTTATAGAATAATGGCATCAAACATGTTTTTCAGAAACAAACAGCTTTGTTACCCTAGGTGATGCGTTCTGGAAACACAAGAATTCTCTAACAGGGATCTAGAGGCTAAGCCTGCAGGTGTCTAACAGCAACTAAAGGCAGGATGACGCTTGGCATTTCTGCCTTCATTGTACATCTGTCTCCTTTATTCTCTTAAAACTTCGGGTCAGATTCCTGCTCAGCTCTGAACATGGGCCTGTTAATCACTCAGGAGTGTCTGTCATCTAAAGTTGTTTAGCCCTACACAACTCTTTTGTTCCCCTTCAAGACCGCGGACATTTAGATAACAGGAAGTACCGTCATTTGCATAATATGCAGGGACAGTCAATAGCCAGCTCTCACAAGGTCCAGGTCCAGGCCCGTGGAGTGACGCCTACAAGTCTCCAGTCACTACCTTGAAAAGGCAGTCCCCTCACAGTCCAGGAGGGCAGACCCCTGCAGGCCACCCCATGAGGAGGTTGTCCCCAAGCAGAAGCCACTGCCCATGACAGGAACAAAGGCTGCCCAAGCAGGAGCTGTCACCTCATGATAGAACCAAATTGTCCCCTCTGGGGAGGGTGGCTGTCCCAGAATCTCCCAGAATCAGTCCTGAGATACTGATCAACACGACCGGGACTTGACTGACATTACCTACACTGCGGCTATGTGAACTCCCCAGCTATGAAAATCCCCAAGCTTCATCTTTGTTTCCCTTTCCTATTAAAGCCCAAGAGCTGCTGTCAGCTCCTCGAAGATAAATTTTAAATCAATCTGTGCTTGCATGGCCATGCTCATTGTCTTAGTTGCTTCTGTCACTGGTGAAACAAAATACTTGACATACAAAGTTAAAGGAGGAAAGGTTTATTTCAGCTCACAGTTTGTAGAGGTTTCAGTCCATGGTCAGCTGACTCTACAGCAGGGTGGCACGGCACAGGGACATGGCAGGGGAGAAACAGTGCATGGCAAGGCAGGTAGGAAGCAGCAAGCAGGCAGCAGCAAGTGTGACTTCCCTCTCTCTCTTTATACCTCATCTAGACTATAAGGCTATTGGTTGGTGTCATCCACACCCAGAGTGGGGCTTCCATTATCAGCACCCAGAACTATGCTTGTTCCAATCAGTGGACTAAATTAGTACCACACACCCTGAATCCCAGTATCACATGCCCTACATCCAGCCAGCTGCAAAAAGCCCAGCTATGAGGGCATGCGGCTTTGGGGGGACATCTAGACACAAGATATAACACTAAATACAGACCCTCTCCTGCCCTGCACCTCCACCTGTCTCCTTGGTGTTATGGGGTGGGTGGCAAAGCATAGTCTGTTAGGACCCCTAGAGTAACAGTTCCCCAAAACTCCATGACAAGTCCTATCCCCCAAAAGAGGAAGATTTATCCACTGATACTTAAAACAGAAAGATTTCGGGTCACTGGGAAAATGCAGACATTTGTAACAGAACTTACGACTTTACTTGCAGTACTACATTCTCAATTCAATGCCTTCCACCAATTCAGTAGTTTTCAAACTGTGGGTTCCACAGTAAACTTTGTTTTTAACAAAAAACCCTCAAAATATAAAACCCATAAATGCAGCATCTTATCCCAATAAGCTCATTTTATATTTTCACTTTTATATTTGTTCAGTACTGAGTCACAGAGTTCCATGTCACATCACTATGTCAATGACAAAGAAGGCATCGCTCCATACCAGCTAAGACATCCCACAGCCAGTCACCACGTGCACAGCAAAACTTGCAGTACATACATGTGGTGCAAAAGACCATTTCTAATAAAAATGTTCTAATGAATAAGGCCCTTCTAAGAATTGTGCCCTGTTTCCTTAGGATGGCATACATTTTTATATTGTGTTTGTTACACACTAGAATGGAAACACCTTTCTCATCAATGGCCAATGGCCACCTGCATAGTAGGAGCTGTGTTACTGGGCTTTTGTTTCGTTTTCATGGTACTGAGGATAAAAACCATGGCATCTGCATTAAGACGCACTCTGAGCCTTTTCATTATTTTTTATTTTGAGAAGGGTGTCACTAAGTCACCAGTGTGCCCAGGATGGGCTCAAATTTATCTCCGTGCCGCAGTCTCCCAAAGTGCTAGGGTTACAGGCATGCATGTGTACCATGTCTACTTGTCTCTGCCTTTTGATAACAGCATGAGTTGCAATCTGAGGACATTCTGAAAAAAAGAGTGATAGGAAGTTTTTGTTGCACAGTTGGAAAAGCATCCAAGACTTGCAGGAAGCACTAAGAATGCCTAAGATTCAGTATTAGCCAGAAGGTTTTCTACAATTGACAATTACATGGTGGCCACAGCATATGACAAACAGATGTGCAGGAACATCATCTGGCATCTAACTAGGGTCCAGCAGAAATATGCTGTTCTAGAGTCCACTTGTAAACATTCCACTAAATCTTTAGACATGTACACACTGAGGCAAATAAAAATGTTTATATTTCATTATAAATACAATTACAATGTATGCAGTAAATATGCTAGAAGCGAAAGATTTAATAGCTTTTTAAAATTCCAGTATTGGTTTCATGAAGTTCAGTGGCTAGCAGATTTCTGCACAAAATAGCACTCATAGCCTTGTTTTTTTTAATCTATCTGGATATTTTAATGGCAGTTTCACATGGTCACAGAATGAAATCATGATACATGTTTCAGATTTTGCATAACTAATTTCGCATACTTTTGACAAATTCTATCACTTCGTTAACAAACATCTGTCTTTGTCTCGGTCCACACTTTGGGATATGAGTCACTGCCTGCTCTGGCCAGTCAGTCCTCATCAACTCAAAGCAGCCTGGTTTATACATTCTGGACCAATTGGTATATAATGTTAACAAGTAACTACAACACACTGAGCTTAAGAGTTTTCTCTCTCACCCAAGGAACCCATTTATTCGTTGATTCAATACTTACTGAGCCTAGATATTATCACTGCGTTCCCCCCTAGGGAGAGCAAAGCAGAACAAGACAAAACATCTGGCCTGAAAGTCTTCATAGCCTCTGGCAAAGGTAGACAGTTTGAAAACAGATGAGGAAAGGACAGCGGTTTTCATTTATACTGAGAAGAGTCAGAAATGGAAACTCCTGGAGGAGAGACTTGCAGTTAGGTTTTCCAGTTGATTAAGGAAAGGACGGTCTGCCCAGGTACAATTCCAGCAAACACACAGACCTATGGTCCTGAAGCAGCATGACCCCTCTGAAGAGAGGTATGTGGGTTCCTGGAATGAAAACTGGCCTGCAGCAGACTGGACTACAGACAGGCATCAGTCAGGAAGGGCTTTGTGCGACATGAAATGACTGTGGACTCTAGATTTCACTGCAAAGGAAACACTGTATGTTTTGTTTTCCTTTCACCCAGTTGAACCACTTCAACGAAGCTGTTTTTTGAAAAAGATCACTTGTGGTTTCCATGCAAACCACATACTACACAGAGGTGACAAGGAAGGAGATAGATTAGGAAGCTAGACCAAGAATTCAGACAAAAGAGGCAACTCTCCAGCATACCAAGGAGCACACCAGCTTTTTGGCTATGCAGAATGACGCTTCCCTGAGCAAGCATGGGCATGGTGAGAAGCTCCAGGTCTCCCTGGAGCAAGGATTTCCAATATCAGAACCACAGTCTCTGAGCTCATGGTTTCCATAGTTCCTGGGTCAGTGCTGATCCTCCCTCCCTCTAGTTCACCTCCTTCCAGCACTGTGGACTTGCTTCATACGCCAAGGTTCCTCTCTGTTGCTGGTCAGATTTGGCTAAGTCCATTCTTACTCATGAATGAACATTATTCCTTTCAGGTCACTGGGCACTGTTTGGTCCTTGGGTCTTGTTTCCCTGTGCTTCCCACCCATGCACCCATGTCCATCCCCCGAACCCGCTAGGAGCCCCTTCAACATCTATGTGTTCAACATCACTGATTCTTAGCATGGCCAAGACTAATGCTGGAGTGAAAAGATGGATAGGGACTTGTCTCACATAGCACTGGCATTAATACCAGCACCTTGTGGAAAAGCAAAGCACGCTTATCAATTTTTTCACCATTGCTCACGGAATTCCCAATCCTGGAGCTACCATTCCTGATTTTGGCTCTGGGCTTCGTATGTCTATAGAAGTGTGCTCCCACGCGACAGCCCCTAGCTTCTAACTCAGTGACAGTCTTGAATCTAAATTTTAGCCCTTCCCAGCTGGATCCCCTTTAATAAATGAACTGTTATGGGGCTTGAGAGTACAGTACACGCAGGGCACCAAGCATCAGACCTAGTGCCTGGTGAGTATTCCTCTTAAGTTAGTTTTCCTCTGCCTGACTACTCTTAGCTTTCTGTCATTTAAATATGTACTATAGTTTTTACTTGTAGCTCAGAAAATCTCTTTAATCAATAAAAATCCCTCTTTCTTCCTCTGCCCTATCTTAAAAGAAAACTACCCAAAAAAGACAAACCACTGTCCAAAACATTTAGCAGAGGTCAGGTGACAGAAATGAATGGGGGTAAAGAGGGGGAAGAGGAAGAGGAAATTATCCAGAAGGAAGAGGAAGAAGAGTATGCAGCTATTTAAAGTGTAGTTCTCCTCAGGTGTTTATATTGGACAATGGAAGCAGCTGGTGACTCATGCCTATGGGGAGATCTTAAAATGAAACTTCCATTCTTTTGTACACGTTCTGAGTCTTTCAGGATATGAGACACTCCCTCCTCACGCTGTTTCCTCAGGCACACAAGTGAATAACAGTATCACCAGCCCAAGTCTTAACTTCGTTTTATAGTTTGAGAGGAAATATTTGCCTCAATCTTTACACTGATTTCTCTGTGATATGTTTATGCACTGCTTTACTAAGCAAACACTGAAAAACAAATTGATTGCCTCACAGCTCAGAAGGATGGAAGTCAAGGTCCAACAAGGTTGGTTCCTAGGGAGGGCTCCCTTCCTGCCTTGCACTATATGACCTTCTCACCATGTGCTTGTGTGACCCTCCTGGGTCCTGCAGATGGACAGCAAGCAAGCATTAGATTGTCTCTTCTCAAGAAGAAGCTGATCCAATCAGATCAGGGCCCACCCCTATTACTTCACTTAATCTTAATTACTTCCTTTCCCCAAATAGAAGCCATACCAGGCATTAGGAGTTCAATTTAGGAATTTGAGGGAAACACATTCAGTCCATAACGCCCAAGAATAAGCAATTATCCTCCAGAAGTGTTCAACTTCAAGTTATTGACTGCCTTCCTTGGAAGGTTTCCTTGACTAAATTATCCCAGGGCCCCTAGTCTCAAAGGACAGAGCTTCCAGAACAATACAAAATGAACAGGGACACCAACATCAGCCTTCTCAGCAAGCATTTCATGAAGAGAACAGCATTTTTATCTTAGGTGGACTCTGGATTGAAGCTATTTTTCAAACAAAGATTGGAGGCGGGCGTGTAGCACATGGCTGTAATCCCAGCACTCAGGAGGCTGAGGCAGGAGGAGCTGTGCAAATTGGAGACAGCCTGAGCTACAGAGTGAGCTCAAGGTCAGCCTGAACTGCATAGCAAGACCCTATCTCAAAGACCAAAAAAAAAAAAAAAAACACAAGGATTAGGACTCTTATTCAAAGACTTATGCCCCAAGGTCATCTGCACTGACAGCTTCACAGTGGCTGCTGGGAAAGAAGTGGGCAGGAACATCACAAGTCATCAACCTGTCAGAGCAAGGGAGGCCACTTTGAAACTGTAGAACCGCTGACTTCCTAGACATAAACGACAAGCTAAATTCAAGCCATCCCACACTCAACTCCCAATAGTCTGGCCTCTAATCCTGAGAGAAAACCAGACACAGGATTAGTGACGGGCTTATAAAAGGGTTTCTATAATTTTTTCTGATTAGAAGAGAAAGCCATTCTAATTTTGAAAATTATAAAAAAAAGTTTAAAAACTCATCAATTTTAACTACTGGTTGTAACAACACTGTAACATGTACTCTGCATTCCAATTCTTCCTTTTTTGTAAGTATTTTTCCAGTTTTAAACTTGTTATCATAATTTTTACATGATGTATCTCTGTATTTCCTCTTCTAACTTGAGCACAAGAACACAGACACTTAATCTTCTGAATCAATTTCTATAAATTATTGGCAGGAGCATTACAAGAAATTTTGAATGCAGTTAATACAAACTCAGTTCTCTTAAATTGGGGAAGGGGCAAACATTTATTGTGTGTGCCATTCTGTAGACGTCTTTTGACCTCACATTTAGTGTTGTTCGTGTAGACTTCTAGGCAAAGATTTAGATTTGGTTTTACTCGTCGCAGAACTGTGCTGAGTATTCCTGATTCTTCAAAAGCATGGCTAACCCCGGAGCCTGTTACCAAGAAGGTCAGGGAACTCCTCAGTCCACTTTGTCTGCCTCAGGAGAATAAGGAGCAGGCTCTCTCCTGGCCCCAAGATAATGTTTTACTCAGGACGAAGGTGGGGCTATTTTTAGTTGTCCCACATACATGCGTGCCCATGTTCCCAAACCTGTCTTCCTCCGGTTGCCAGCGACAGACAAGATTCTTCCATTGTAGGAAGAAAAAAAAAATTAACATGGAGCCAAATCTCTATATTTCTGCATAAGGATTTCAGGGAAATATTTTTAGTTTAATTAAATTAATACTCTAATAAAACTGGAAAATGAAGTACTTGGTTGACAAATATGTTTCACAACTTTGAAAAATAGTTATCAAATTCAACCAAGAAAGCTTTCAAATTTTGTATCCAGAAGGGTTCTCACCAACAGGCCTCCCACCAGCCTTCTCTCTTTCTGGCGTCCTCACAGAGGACCTAGGTGGGGGTGGAGAACAAATGTACATGTGTTGGTAGTTCTCAAATGCTGCTCATGGAAATGTCACACTCCCCTCTCTTCCTTACCAGCTGAGAAAAAACCATGTTTCCCTTCATTACCAAGTGACAGATTCTTGTTTCTAGATTTAGTTGTTTTCCCTCTTCCATAGGAATGTAAACGTGATCTCTCCTGCAATTTGTGTCTTGAACCTCTTTGCATTGCTAAGTAGAGGGCTGAAAACAAAGGTGTGGGTTCAGTCCCACTTTCAAGTCTTCCTTCAAAGTCTGGTTGATGAGCACAGCGGCAAGCCAAGGTTCCTAGTCACAGATCATCACATGCTGTGGACCCAGGTTTAGGGCAATTCAAATGAGATCATGCCTTATCCCACTGTTTCTTTTCCTGTCACCAACAGACCACAGAAGAAGTGCAATACCCAGGAAGCTTCATTACCACAGCACTTTCAAGGCACTCACAAAATCACTTTCCTGAGGAAGACCATGGCACGCTTCTCAGAGATCAGGCAGCACCCTCTGCAGACTCCTTTCCATCCACCCACCCACTTCCCGAACCCGTGGCTTCTCAGTAGAAACTGATGGAAAGAGAAAGGGCAGAGATGCTCCAAGCTGACCCAACGCCTAAGCTGGTAGGCCAGGGCCAACAGATCTTCCTGCAACACGTCCTGTCACGGAGGTCACTGAGGCCACTCTGCTTAACAATGGAAAACAGAGGAAAGCCACCAACTGCGTTTCTTTCCTTTCCCCCCTCGGCTTTATTGAGGTACACTTACCAAAAAGGAATTAGATATATTCAAGGTATACAACAGATGTTTTGATACACATATGCATTTGAAATGATTACCACAGGCAACTGATTTTGATTTCCACTATCTTATAAAGTCGTCGTATTCCCCCGGTAGTGAGAACAATTAAGATCTATTCTCTTAGCAAATTTCAAGCATGATACATTTATAAACTTCATTCACCATGCTCTGTCAATTCATTTTCATAATCCTGTTCTACCTGCTGTGGGGAAACACCTCCCAAAGTTTGGCAACAGATTTTCTGTCAGACTTAATTATTAGTAGTGTTAGTGCTTGTCTCTTTCTATATACTTATTGGTACTTTAACTTAGTTATAAGAGGCTACACAGTGTCAGACAATGAGAGCCGACTGCTATTTTAAGTTGGAATTCACTACTTCTAGTCATCCTTTTTCAGGGCTGCAACAGTGTACCTTTAACAATTCTAAATTTGATCTTGTGATCCTAAGAGGTATGACATGTTTAGTCCATACACACACACAAATTTATTTGCACAAAGCCGTTGCTTTGGATATTTAAGCATTTCTCATTTTGGGATGTGTATATATACTCACATGCTACCTAAGGAATGTATAAATCTTGTTTATTAAAATATTATTTGTGCATTCTCTTTTTCACCATCCTTTTGAGGAAATCAGACAATATTTGACATGAAATATTTATTTGGGACAATATTTATTTGGGACATACATTTATTTCTACTCCTATCACAGAAGTAGAAATGACTAATGCCTCAGCCAGGCAATGCACCAGTGGGAAACAAGACTGTAAAATTTAGTTTAGTGCTAACTCTATAGGGACAGTTAATATTTCTTACTTTAGAGTCCTCCATACCCATATTCATAAACTACTTGGAGATGATTGTTCTTTAGATATTTGGAGTCTGTCACTTTAAAACTTGGAAAGGACAGGCAGACCATAAATCAAAGTCAAAACAATTAACCAAGTCTCAGCGAGGTCCACTGCTGCAGTCATCACACACAAACCACAGACTCTTAATCACTCTTCAGCCCAGAACGTCTCTGCCTTGCTCTAGATCCAGTTTCTCCCACATTTTGCCTTTTGGATGTCTTGCAGGTATTTTGAATACAACGTGGCCAAACAAAGTTCTTAATCTTATATTAGAAATCTGTTCCCCCTACAAAAAAACAAACTCAGTTCTTGAAGGAATGGTATCTATATTTGGAAACCAGGACTACCTGCTGTTGAGTAATGTTTGTGACCCCTAAAATTAAGATATTGAAACTCTAATCCTCAATGTGATGGTATTCAGAGATAGGGCCTTTGAGAGGTAGAGGCCGCAAGGGTGGGGACTTTGAGATAGAATTAGTGCCCTTACAGGAGAAAAGTGACAGTGTGTTTTCTTTCCTATCCATCCCCACCCACCACCGGAGGATAATCTGTCCACCTGCAAATCAGGATGTACATCAGTCAGCATCTTGATCTTTGACTTCTTGCTCTCTAGCACAGTGAGAAATAAGTTTCTGTTGTTTAAACTATCCAGCCTAAGCTATTTTTGTTATAGTAGCTTTAGCCAATTAGGACAATATCCTGAAGTTGTTTTCTTCAACTTCTCATATTCACATATCAAGCCCTGTTGCTTTCATTTCCTAAATCTATCTCAGATCTATTCACATTTCACCAGGCTAAGGATTGCTAACCGGGTTCAGGCATTTATTTCTCATCACTTACTGTAATAACGCTTTACTCATTTTTATGCTACACTCCTTCTTCATAAGCAGCAATATATATTTAAAGTTCAATGCTATTCAGAATTTACTGATAATGTTCTAAAAAAAAACCCTCACTCCTATAGAACCACATCTTCTCTCTACACTAATACATTTTATGTAGTTTCAATAATAGTCTTTATTTACTTTGATTTCTTTCATCAATTACCCCTACATACTTGGAAAATATTTTAAAAAGCGTTATTCATCCCATTTCATGACTGCACGATAGTTTGGTGCTCTCACATACAAAACTGATAAAACCACTGCACAGTCACTTATGTTGTTTCACAGACAATATGGCAAGTGACAACACTGGGCATGAAGTGTTTTGCTTCTATGTTTCGTTTTTTTTTTTTTTTTTTTCAGTATAAACTTGGAGAACTGGGGTTACCAATTTACATCTCCACTCATGACCACAACCGGTCAGGCAGTGCAAAAGCTAAGGCAGCAGTCTGCACAAGAACTCTTGGGTTCATTCCTCTTCTGTGTGATCCTCAAGTTATTTACCCCGGGCCCCATGGTTCAGTTTCCTCTGAAATGAGGATGGTAATTCAATCTTCCTTCATGCAGTGTCATGAGAACTAAATCACAATATAAGAAAAGCTCTTACAGCTATGCTTGGGATGTTACAGGTGCTCTACAAATTTCATCTTATATAATATATAAAAATATGCATTCTAATAAATATGTACATATCATTTCCAGAAGGGTACTGCCTGTCTATCAGTTTTACTGCAACTAAGTCAGCAAAAGCCATTTACACTTCTTTGGTGATTTTTATTTAATATAATGGGCATCCAATGACATCTTAGCACTTTTTTTTAATGCCAGAGAGTACATTTGATCCTTAAGTTTGAATTGCTTAAATGAGATAGTCTTAGGGAACTGGGGAACTGTACTGCTTGGGGAGGGTATCTTATATAATTTGGCCAACTAAGCTTACCAGCTCAGACTTTTCTCTTAAAGAAAACAAGTTATACAAAGCACCTTGTTACGTTAAAAATAGCAACATAAAAAAGTACAAAGAATGGTAGGTGATGCTCCTACAACTGGCAATGTAACTCACTAGACTGAGTATGTGTATTCTTCTGTTACACTAATCAGAGAACATTATCAAAGGAAATAATGGAGAAGAGTCCAAAACTTGTCGTTATGCAGTTGATCTCAATCCTTGCAAAGAGATCCTAAAGACATACACACAAACATAAAGAGATAACTTAAACAGTTTATGCAATGGCTTTCAATAGTTGTCACATTTTTAGTGAGAAATATTACATATAAAAGACAAGACTTTCATTTACACTGGAAAAAGTATGACAATTAAGTTTAAGTCAAAGTAAACACAAATATGTGACTACGTAAGAAAAATCAGCCACACAACAATATCATGAAAGGAACTCAACACAAACTTAACAAGGTCTGACTTCTAATCTTTCAGATATCACACATGTGGCATTTAGAGCTCTTTCTTTGCTATTCTTTTGGTGGTACTGGGGATTGAACTCAGGGCCTTTGCATTGGACTACCACCTCAGCCCTTTTTAGTAATTTTGAGACAGGGTCTTGCTAGCATGCTAAACTGCCCAGGTTGAGATCAAACTCACAATCTTGCTGCCTCATCCTCCCAGAGAGTGGGATTACAGGTGTGGGCTGCCATGCCCAACTACGGCAGTGTTTTAAGAACTACCAGTGTGGTTTAGGACCCACTAATTGAGTCACAGAATCAATTTAGAGACCAGTTGGTTCTTTTGTTAATGAAAAAGAATAGATCACCACAAATACAATATGGGCAAATACAGTTTCAATCATATGTGTGGGGGTGTTGTGGAAGGGTGTCTGTGTATATACTAGGTCAGGAATTTAAATGTACTTCTGTAAGCAATGAGAGTCAAACAACATTAAAAGTTACTGATCTAGAAAAAGTCGCTCAACTCTGTGAAATTATTTCCCCATCTCTTAACTAGAAATTACCATCCCACTTCAGAGGAAAGACTCACAATAAACTCACATTTCTTCAGCTATGAAAAGCTGATACGGGAGGTGGGCCCCTGGCACACAGGAAGCCATGCGGTGGGTTGCGCAGGCCTTTGTGTTGGCCCCTAGCCATGCAGGCACCTGGGAGGCAGGGCCCCGGCGCCCAGGAAGTGGTGCAGTGGGGTGTGCCGGCCTTTGGGCTGGGCCCTAGCCATGCAGGCACCTGGAAGGCAGGCCCCTGGCGCCTGGGAAGCTGTGTGGCGGCGCAGGCTGGCACGCACCAGCCCCCAATCCAGCCACCACCGCGCGGTAGAGAACTATCATGACACAGAGAAGCAATGACACAATTGGCCTGCCACGGGCCAGCTGCAGAGGCCCGCCCATGGACATGCATGACTCATTCTGACATGGAGAAACCCCTGGGAATACATGCCACACAATAGGTTGCTCTTGCCCCTGCCGTTGAGAACCAGAAAGGTCCAGAATCAGCGGAGGAGCAGCTGCTGAATAGGGACTCAGAGATCACAAGAATACAGTCTGCTCCCAAAGACTCAGAGGTCTAGTTGACCACGGTCATGAGAGCCATTCGGAAGCTGGAAACCAGGATGACCTTGCGCAATACCTGGGGAGACCCCCTGGAAGCCATTCTTTCCCTGACAGTA